>NC_087213.1:40858136-40873136 GCF_015104395.2 Macrobrachium nipponense
CCAACACATCATCAGTCTGCAATTGAAATTCAACATTAAAATAAACTTAAAAATTACAATAGAAATTAAAATTACAATAAAATTAAAAAAATAGTCAGAACGTTAAAATAGAGAATGATAAGAAAACTACCTATTCATAAAGAAGGAAAGAGCTGAGTGACTAAAAACGGTAAGGTTTGCATACAACGTAAACCTCACGCCAGAGAGAGAGGAGATGACGAAGTGTTGGAGTTTAAACTAGGTGAAAGGTGCTTAATAAACAATGACTCAAGGGTAGTTAGATGGGTAGTTTGCTTTGTGGTGCCAATTATAGAAAAATGTTTCTTTTCGATAGTAACCTTACATCTCTTAGCATGTACGTATTCTTATATTAGAGAACTCGGGATTAGAGATTCTGGACCCAGTTCTATAACTTAATCCCAAATGGCTGTAATAACGGACTTGTAACAGTCTCCGTGAAGAACCAACATAAATACCAAGACATCTTGGGCATTCAAATTTATATATGATATTGGACTTCATGAAATCCTGTAATTTGTCCTTGTAATTGAAAAACCCTCCAATTTTTCGTGGATTCATGGGAATAAGATTAAGTTTCAAAAAACCAAATTCCTTTTCAATAATATTTCTAACTTTTATACGTAAACTGTCTGAATGAATAAATGGGATGGGTGCATACATAGTTAATTTAGGTACATTAAAATTAAGGGTGGGTGCTGACAGATACCTCGTTAGCAATTTACTAATAATGTTAAAAACCAGCTTTTTCGGAAACGAGTTCTTAACAAAATATTCTAAGAGAAACTCGACTTCAAGATGAAAGGAGAGCCAATCAGATGTGTACCGAAGGGCCCTAAAAACCAAAGTAGATATAGCATTAATCTTAAAATTACGGAAACACGAGCTAAAAAAGTTGTTTCCGAGCCCAGTGAAGGTACTCTTTCTAAAAACACTTGTGTTGAAAAGGTGGTTATCTCTAGTTATTTTTATATCCAAAAAGGCCAGGGAGTCATCTTTCTCATTTTCCAATGTAAATTTAATGTTTGGATGGGCTTCATTTACGTAATCTAAAAAATGCTGGCATTGCCACGAAAATTTAAATAAGGCAAAAGTATCGTCAACATATCTTCGATAAAAAAGTGGCTTAAAATTCCCAGGACAATCATTAAGAAAATTCTCCTCCAAATGTCCCATAAAAAAATTGGCAAACAACGGTCCCAAAGGAGAACCCATGGCAACCCTCTCTGCCTGCAGAAAAAGCTGCCCATTAAAAACAAAGGTGGCATCTTGCACAGCAAGTTCCAAAAATGTTTTAAAAAGTTGCCTATTAAAACCACAGAAGGTCTCATCATTACTAAAAACTTTATCCAAAATGATTTCAATTGTCTGAGAAACAGGGACGTTAGTGAACAATGATTCAACGTCCAAACTGCCCATATATAAATCACCATCCTGTAAAATAATTTCAACATGAAACGTTTCTTAATAATAAAACACGTGTACATGACTGTCGTCTGATTGGACACCTCTTCCTTTATATATAATATAATATATATATATATTATATATTATATTATATATATATATATTATATATATATATATATATATAATATTTGTTATTTATATATATATATGTATATTATATATATAGATATATATAATATATATATATATATATATATATATATGAAATATATAATATGTACATATATATATATATATATATATTATATATATATATATATATATATATATATATATATATATATCTTATATATATATAATATATATATCTATATATGTGTGTGTGTGTGTGTGTGTGTGTGTGTGTGTGTGTACACTTATCTTTAATCATGCCTACATAGGACTTATCCTTTATCTCTCTACAGGGTACCATTAATTTTTGTTCTTATGGTCATATATAACCATGTATGGACACTCAATCATGTATTGTGCATCATGTAACTACCAGAAATGCATTAGTGTTTCTAATGAATCAATTATTTTATGACCCGCATCTATGTAATCATTTATATCCATTTAGCACGTGTGTGTAATCTTTTTTTGTGTCTATTTTAGCACAAGGATAATTACCTAGGTATATATTTTAGCATGGCCTCTTTATTACTTACATTATTATTATTATTATTATTTCGGAAGGAGACCCTCTCGTAGACATTTTTTGTTAAAAATGACTGCTGCTTCAGCACTGTTAATCTTATAAAGAGTCTTCTCTATCTTTCTGATGACGGCTTTCTCGTTGTTGCTTAGACTGGCGAGCAACGCACCAAAGGGCATGGTAAAATTCGGTTGAGTCATTTGATTTATTATTGCTTATACAATTCTCTCTCTCTCTCTCTCTCTCTCTCTCTAACGCGACGTTCCCTCCTGATCGACAGGACATTATCAAGCGATAACTGCTGAGGGACTGAATTCCAGTGGCGAGTCCTTCTCCTTTTATCGTGGTGTTGCGAGCTCTTCAGTACGGTCAGAGCACTTCTCCGGCAGGTCGAGTTTTTATTGGTTCCCGGGAAGGTGACTCATACGGTGGGCGTTGATGGAGTCTTCAGACCTTCTCAGGAGAGGGGGTATCACCGGGAGCCTCTTGATTGGCTTCTACCTGCGTGACGTCACCCCTGGTATTATTCTCATGTCCGGTGTTCGTTCCATGCGCGCTGGTACTTTCGTTAGGGGGGAGGGGTGTGGTCCTCCTCACACACGTCGGTATCAGGAACGCTTCTTGGGTGGTATTGAGGGGAGGCTTTTCCTCGAGGATGAGCAGCGCTTCTAGGAGACGCAGACGTCGTGGGTCAGGTGCTCTCCCGATGATCTTAATATTCCTGACGATGTCGTCTCTCGTGATGTTTCTGCGGTGTACTGCAAGGGCGTGCTGCCTAATGGCGCCCTCCTGGGCGAGGCAGGAAATCCTTTTTGACAGGCGCATCGTCGTCATTGGACTGCTTCAGGGGGTCTCCTGCCGGTGGGGAGGGGTTGTTCTTCATCAGGAGGTCTTTCGTACGCCGATTCTTGTAGTAAATAATGAGGGACACTCTCTTTCCTTCCTCCATGGGGCGGACGTGTTCCTCTATTATTTTCTTCATGGCTGCTTCTTCTTCCTTGTATTGGTGGTGCATGAAGGCTTTATAGAAAAGTTTGATATCCTCCGGGGGCAGAATGTTCCTTCTCTCTTCCTCCGTCATGTACCACTTGTCAAGGGCGGCTCGAGTTTCTCGGTTTACGAGTTTGTTCGAGTACCCATTGTTAATTAGCATCTGGGATGCTCGGTCGAGTTCGAGGTGTGTGCCCTGCCACGTCGAACAGTGCGAGAGGGCCCTCCTGACGAAGGCCCTGACGGTGGTGGTCTTGAACCGCGCAGGACACTCGCTATCACCATTCAGACAAAGTCCGAGGTTCGTAGCTTTGGTGTAAACTGTAGTCGCCAACTTCTGATTCGTCTTCGTGACAAGGACATCGAGGAAGGGGAGCCGATCGTTGCTGCTGTACTCGACAGTGAAGTTGAGTGCGCTGTGCTGCAGGAACTGCTGCCGAAGGGCTTCTACCTCATCCTCGCAGTCGGCTTGCACGAAGATGTCATCGATGTAGCGTCCGTATGTGCGGGGACATCTGTGTTGCGAGAAGACCCTTTCTTCCACTTCTCCCATGTAGAAGTTAGCGAAGAGGACTCCTAAGGGGGACCCCATCGCTACGCCGTCCTTTTGGCGGTACATCTGTCCTCGGTGGGTGGTGAAAGGGGCTCTCTTCGTACAGATATCCAGCAGGGTTCTTAAGGAGTCTTCTGGGATGTTAGGGGGTCTCATATCGGGATTCCTATATACCCGCTCCATGATGATCCCTATCGTCTCGTCGACTGGGACGTTGGTGAATAGGGACTCAACGTCTAAGGACGCCATGGTTCCCGCACCGGGGGAGTCGCGGATCTTCTCCAAAAATTCCACCGATGAGGTGAGGCAGTACTTGGAGGGGATATAGGGGGTCAGAATTTTATTAAGGCGTTTGGCCAGAGCGTAAGTCGGGGCGGGCGTTTGGCTGATGATCGGGCGTAAGGGGGGGGTTGCCTTCCTTGTGGGTCTTCACGTTCCCGTATAGGTAGCCGAGGCTGTAGTCACCTTGGATGGGCGGGAGGTGTGTGGCATTCGTAGCGGCATTCACGGCTGCGATGACCCGGTTGGCGTCGCGTTTGATGTCTTCCGTAGGGTTCTTTGTAAGTCTCTCGAACTTAGAGACATCAGACAAGATGGCGTCGAGTTTCTCGAAGTATTCCGAGGTGCTGATGAGCACGAACGCGGCTGTCTTGTCTGCACGCCTTACGGTGATGTCTTCTTTCTTCTTCAGATCTGCGGCTGCCTCCTTCATCTCTTTGGTGTAGATACCGCTCGAGTATGACCCCCTGTCCGTAAGGGCCTCTGCTAGCAGAAGAGGTTGAAGGGCGTCCGTCGTTGTTAGGATCTTCTTTGCTTCCAACTGCTGAATCGAGTCGAGGAGCATCTCAATCTCCAGGCGTTTCTCATGTTTCTTCGGTTTTGACATGAAGTGGCAGTTTAGTCCGAGGTTTAATATGTCATTTTGTTCAGGGGTGGGCTGGTATGGAGTGAGGTTGATATACCTCTGTGTCTTTTCTTGAATGTGTAGCTTACCGCCGTTGAGGGCGACAATACCAGACACGACACCCCTGCAAGAGACCACCACCACCAACCAACCAGACGACCGAGCGGAGGACCAGCGCGAGCCTCCCACCTACGAAGATATTAACGCGCGCCTTGCCTACCTAAGCGAAGAAGACATGCGTAACCGGGTTAGGGGCATAACCCGCAAACTTGTCGCCCTCAACGGCGGTAAGCTACGCATTCAAGAAAAGACACTGAGGTATATCAACCTCACTCCATACCAGCCCACCCCTGAACAAAATGACATATTAAACCTCGGACTAAACTGCCACTTCATGTCAAAACCGAAGAAACATGAGAAACGCCTGGAGATTGAGATGCTCCTCGACTCGATTCAGCAGTTGGAAGCAAAGAAGATCCTAACAACGACGGACGCCCTTCAACCTCTTCTGCTAGCAGAGGCCCTTACGGACAGGGGGTCATACTCGAGCGGTATCTACACCAAAGAGATGAAGGAGGCAGCCGCAGATCTGAAGAAGAAAGAAGACATCACCGTAAGGCGTGCAGACAAGACAGCCGCGTTCGTGCTCATCAGCACCTCGGAATACTTCGAGAAACTCGACGCCATCTTGTCTGATGTCTCTAAGTTCGAGAGACTTACAAAGAACCCTACGGAAGACATCAAACGCGACGCCAACCGGGTCATCGCAGCCGTGAATGCCGCTACGAATGCCACACACCTCCCGCCCATCCAAGGTGACTACAGTCTCGGCTACCTATACGGGAACGTGAAGACCCACAAGGAAGGCAACCCCCCCCTTACGCCCGATCATCAGCCAAACGCCCGCCCCGACTTACGCTCTGGCCAAACGCCTTAATAAAATTCTGACCCCCTATATCCCCTCCAGGTACTGCCTCACCTCATCGGTGGAATTTTTGGAGAAGATCCGCGACTCCCCCGGTGCGGGAACCATGGCGTCCTTAGACGTTGAGTCCCTATTCACCAACGTCCCAGTCGACGAGACGATAGGGATCATCATGGAGCGGGTATATAGGAATCCCGATATGAGACCCCCTAACATCCCAGAAGACTCCTTAAGAACCCTGCTGGATATCTGTACGAAGAGAGCCCCTTTCACCACCCACCGAGGACAGATGTACCGCCAAAAGGACGGCGTAGTGATGGGGTCCCCCTTAGGAGTCCTCTTCGCTAACTTCTACATGGGAGAAGTGGAAGAAAGGGTCTTCTCGCAACACAGATGTCCCCGCACATACGGACGCTACATCGATGACATCTTCGTGCAAGCCGACTGCGAGGATGAGGTAGAAGCCCTTCGGCAGCAGTTCCTGCAGCACAGCGCACTCAACTTCACTGTCGAGTACAGCAGCAACGATCGGCTCCCCTTCCTCGATGTCCTTGTCACAAAGACAAATCAGAAGTTGGCTACTACAGTTTACACCAAAGCTACGAACCTCGGACTTTGTCTGGATGGTGATAGCGAGTGTCCTGCGCGGTTCAAGACCACCACCGTCAGGGCCTTCGTCAGGAGGGCCCTCTCGTACTGTTCGACGTGGCAGGACACACACCTCGAACTCGACCGGGCATCCCAGATGCTAATTAACAATGGGTACTCGAACAAACTCGTAAACCGAGAAACTCGAGCCGCCCTTGACAAGTGGTACATGACGGAGGAAGAGAGAAGGAACATTCCGCCCCCAAAAGCCTTCATGCACCACCAATACAAGGAAGAAGAAGCAGCCATGAAGAAAATAACAGAGGAACACGTCCGCCCCATGGAGGAAGGAAAGAGAGTGTCCCTCATTATTTACTACAAGAATCGGCGTACGAAAGACCTCCTGATGAAGAACAACCCCTCCCCACCGGCAGGAGACTCCCTGAAGCAGTCCAATGTCGTCTACCGATACGTATGCCCCGCCCAAGGATGCCCTGGGATTTACATCGGCATGACGACGATGCGCCTGTCAAAAAGGATTTCCTGCCACGCCCAGGAGGGCGCCATTAGGCAGCACGCCCTTGCAGTACACCGCAGAAACATCACGAGAGACGACATCGTCAGGAATATTAAGATCATCGGGAGAGCACCTGACCCACGACGTCTGCATCTCCTAGAAGCGCTGCTCATCCTCGAGGAAAAGCCTCCCCTCAATACCACCCAAGAAGCGTTCCTGATACCGACGTGTGTGTGAGGAGGACCACACCCCTCCCCCCTAACGAAAGTACCAGCGCGCATGGAACGAACACCGGACATGAGAATAATACCAGGGGTGACGTCACGCAGGTAGAAGCCAATCAAGAGGCTCCCGGTGATACCCCCTACCTGAGAAGGTCTGCAAGACTCATCAACGCCCACCGTATGAGTCACCTTCCCGGGAACCAATAAAAACTCGACCTGCCGGAGAAGTGCTCTGACCGTACTGAAGAGCTCGCAACACCACGATAAAAGGAGAAGGACTCGCCACTGGAATTCAGTCCCTCAGCAGTTATCGCTTGATAATGTCCTGTCGATCAGGAGGAAACGTCGCGTTAGAGAGAGAGAGAGATTTGAGGAGAGAGACGAGAGAGAGAGAGAGAGAGAGAGGAGAGAGAGAGAGAGAGAGAGAGAGAGAATTGTATAAGCAATAATAAATCAAATGACTCAACCGAATTTTACCATGCCCTTTGGTGCGTTGCTCGCCAGTCTAAGCAACAACGAGAAAGCCGTCATCAGAAAGATAGAGAAGACTCTTTATAAGATTAATAGTGCTGAAGCAGCAGTTATTTTTAACAAAACATATTATTATTATTATTATTATTATTATTATTATTATTATTATTATTATTATTTTTATTATTTTTATTATTATTATTATTACTATTTGCATTATCAATTGCACTATTATTTTGCATTATTATTGCATCATTATTTTGAATCATCTTGATTTTAGAGTAGCAATCGCACACATCCTGCTTAAGTACATTATTTGCAATGAATGGACTTATTTTGTTTGTAGTGAACGAGCGATTTGTAATGAAAATTACACAAAAATGGAAATGTAACTCATTTCCTTATTATAAAACATAGCTGCACTCTGGGTCACAGGTCAAGGAGGAAAAACCTCCCAAAAATATCTAACCAACAGGATGTGAGCAACGCTAGCTCACCACAACACAGACAAACAAACGAAAACCCTTCTCAAGGCCTGATTTTATAAACCGGCTCTCACAAGAACCAAAGGAATTGTTTAATCAGCACGACCTAAAAGGGAAGTATGTGTGTTCGTCCGTCTCCTACTGCTATCCTCTTTAACCCCAAACTTGTAAACTTGTATCACTTACTCTGTGACTCTTCTCCTTGAAATAACTCTCTTCAAAAAGTTTTTTCTCAAGATGTTAGTCTTTGTAACTAAAGAAAATATATGTGTTTTTCTAAGTCCAAGAGTTTCCCGAAACCCTTCAATATGACTGATGTGTGAACAAAGAAATCTGACGAAGTCCATGCCTCCCGGCAGAGAGAGAGAGAGATAAGATAGAAGAAGAGAAGAGAGAGAAGAGAGAGAGGAGAGAGGAGGGAGAAGAGAGAAGAGATAGAGAGAGAGAGCGAGAGAGAGGAGAGAGAGAGAGAGGAGGAGAGAGAGAGAGAGATATCTCTGAAACAAACTGCTGTTTGCTTTAGCAAATCCTAAAGAAAAACAAGGCGACTGTCTCTGTTACTTCATCGAAGTGGGCCCAGTAATTATATTTGTACTTGAATACTTTGAAATTTCTTTCATGTGGCTTTCATTATTGTATGCCTCCCACCTTCTTTTTTGAGTCTCACTTCTGTATGTCATGATATATATATTTTTGCTTTACTTTTTTTCAGGTTTTATAAATGTCTTATTTAGTATTAATACTTACTTGATTGATTGTTGTGTAATTAATGTGTATGGTAAATTTTAGAGTATATATATATATGTATATATATAAAAAATTTATTACAAATTTTTTCTCTAGGTATGGAGGTGTCAGTATGTGATCCTTTTTCATTAAGTATTATTATTATTAAATGAAATTTTGTTTTGATTTAATTTGTTAAACCTAGTTTTGTAAGTTTGTTGTTTGACCTCCTTTTGAGTAAAACAATTGTTTGCTTGTTATTAACATTTGTGTTTGTCTTTAAGGAGGTTGTGTGTGTGGTCCCTTCCCTGTGGATAAGGGGGTTGACTTCTTAGCTTCTGTGAAGAGAACAGGCAGTCGTTCTTTGGACCTTGTCACTTGCCAAATATTTTAGCCTTGCTTCATGGACAAAGAATACTGACGTCTCTTGCTTCTTGGTGGTTCCTGCCTCTGTTGGTGATTTGCCCTTATCTTCAGGACCTGAGGATATATTTTGAATATCCACTATCTTCAAATTGGAAGATCTCTCCAGATAACCTATCTGGAGGTCCATTGGATTTCACCACACCACCTCTGGTTCAGTTATAAAGCCAGGGGGCTCTCACTATCCCATGGAAAAGTTTTTATTACCTTCGTCATTGATCACGGCTATGATTCTGTTGTGGCTGCTCAACTGGGCCCCGAGTTGGCTAACCACCTGTGGTACCACTTCTCCAAACGTGGAGGATTCCAAATTCTTCAAGGAGAATAATAAGCATTATTAATAAAGAAGCTTTATAGTGACCAGCTTGGTTTATATAAGAATTAGCCTGTAAATCGTCAGGATATTCATTCTTTACAATTTCCTCCTCCTTTCTGGGCCCCCTTTATTTGGTTTGAGTGTGTTGGTATTCCTGTCTTAATTGTGTATACATGTGGTTTGAATTATTATTAAGTGTGATAGTGGTTGATTTATTTCCTGTATTCAAGAGGTTCCAGTGTAATTTCTATCTTTTTATTCATGTATTAAATTTATGGATTTTTGTTGTGTTTGTTTACTCCCCCTTGAATTCATCCTTTCATCCTTGCACTTTGATTATTAAGTTTTTAGTATGATTCTACCCTATTGTGGACTTCCTATCGGTGTTATATGGATACTTCAAGAAACTGAAGTGTATTTTGGTGATGGTAAAATGAGCCATTAAAGGACCCATACAGCACTCAGTCTAGGTTCTCCGGTGCTCCTATCCACAGTTGACCACAACGCCATTAGCGGACTAAAAACGGCATGTCCTCTACAAGAGTGTTTTGGCATTTATCTCACGGTTTGGCCTGCCATTTACGACATCTGTCGACCATAAGAGTGAGCTGGCAGACATAGAGAACTCGGCTTAAAACTAGGAGCTGTCCGTTGCCATTCCTTCCGGTTCTTCGACGCCCCAACCCGCGGCACAATCCACGCTCTCCCTAGGTGCTCCACTCTGTCAAACTGCCGCCCTTCTCCAGACAGAACTTTGCAACCTGGCTACACTGCGCAGAGATCAAGTTCTGGCTCCACAGGATCATCAGGGAAGGAACCAAGATAGACCTCATTACTGCAGCCTTCCGAGAGGACGTGTTCAAACGCATAGCCTCTCCCTCCCGGTCCCCGAGAGAGCCACCCACATCTTCAACCTGGTTGTCAACCCCATGACCACTGCGGACCCGAGGCTAGCCTGGCACAAGCTCCAGGATCTGGAACTACTGTCTAAGGAGGTAAGCCTCCTTGGACAGCTCTTCCTCTGCCAACTCACGCCCCAGGTCCGCAGCCAGATCCCCAGCACGGAAGACCTGGACATGGAGAGCCTGGTGGAGTGGGCCTTCGGCATGTTCACCATTACCCATGCCGCAAGACTCTCTGCCCCACCATCAGGCAACAGCCTGCAGCAGGAGGAACCCGATGAGGTAGGGGTCAGTGCAACCCCACCAGGACAACGGTTAGTGCCGCTTCCACCAGAAGTTCAGCAGTAAGGCAAGGAAGTGTGAGCGCTCCTACTTCTTCGTGCCTTCAAAACTTGATGGAGGCATGGCCCAAGACCGTCCCACCTGGCAGCGGCCGAAACAAAATCTCGCCCCACAGGATTTTACGTCGAGGGTACCATCTCTGGCCATAGGATGTTGGTCGACACTGGTGCCATGCAGTTGGTATTCCCACCGTCGGCAGAGGACCGCAGCCGCGCCCCCGATGCCCTGATTGCCCTCATAGCTGCCATGGCTCTCTCATCTATGTTGAAGGGCGTATCCTACTGCTGCCCAACAGTCCAGAACTACTGAGAAGAATATTTCGTTTCCAGTTGAAACGTGTGGCAAACAGATCCACCATTGGTGTTCCCAAAAGGAGAAACAACCTTTCCACAACCTACTGGTGCAATGCCCACTCTGTTCCCAAGACTCGATTCCAATAATTCAATTGTTCCTTTTGCCTGGAATGTACCTTACTGACAGAAACAATGAGTGATTTATTGCCCACTGATGAAACTTGACTGTCACTTCATAAAGATCGTGAAAGACTAGCCATTCCGTTTGTTTATGTAAGCCACCACCGCGGTGTTGTCAGACATCACAGCCACAGAATGACCTGCTACCTGATCCTGAAACTTCTTAAGGGCTAAAAAGGCCACTTTTAGTTCCAGGATGTTGATGTAGAGCTGTTTTTCTTCTTCCATATGAGCCCACACCTTTCAGTTGTGGAGTCCAAGAAGAGGTCCAAGAAGAGGAAGTCTTTGGAAGAGGAGCATGAAGGGGGCATCCCTATTGTCAGGTTCCCATTGTTCAGCCACCATACCAAATCCTGTCTCACCTCCTATGATAGGAAAGCACAGAAGAATCTATCACTAGGAACAAAAGCTCCTTCAAGGAGCAGAGATAAAGTATGCCATGAGATAAGAGTTTCTCCAAAGATGACAGAAGACCTAGAATGAATTGCCACTAATGTGCAGGCTGTTTCTGTTTTGATAAGAATGACCTCATGACCATCTTGAACTTCTCTATTCTCAGATCTGAAGGAAAGACTCTCAAAGTGACTGTGTCTATTGACATACTCGGGTTAAGAGTCCTTTGGCTAGGGACAAGGTTCGACTCCTCCAAACTTATCAAGACCCCCAGTCTGTGTTGGATCAACTTCAACCAAGAATTTGCCAGAACCAGCCAGTCGTCAAGGTATCTGAGGATATGAATCCCTTGAGAATGACACCAAGTCAAAATTAGAGTGAACAACCTTATGAACACCTGAGGAGCAGTCAAGAGGCCGAAATACAGGACTTTGAACTGAAACTGTCTCTCCCAAAATTAATTGAAGGAGCTTGCGAGATGACTGATGAACCTGGATCTGGAAGTAGACATCCTTCAGGTCTATGGTTAACATGAAGTTTTTCTGTCTGATGGCTGCTAGAACTGTACAGGGAGTTTCCATTTTGGAACAAGTCTTCCTGTTGAAAAAATTCAGGGTTGATAGGACTATAACTGGCCTCCAGGCACCTGGTGCCTTCTCTACCAAGAAAAACTCAACTATTAAAATCTATGGAAGGATCCTTCACTACTTCCTCAGGTCCCTTCTCCATCATATCCCTCATTCACAACAAGGCTACTTACACTGCAAACATGAAGCCTACATCTGCTACAAGTTACGTGAGGACCAGTTTCAAAAGAAGCTACGTATCAGAAGCAAGGGTTGTTGGCAATACAAAGGCACTTCCTTTGCTTCTTAGCACTAGGTTTTGATAAATCATGGGTTTGCATGATGAATATGCAAACAGACACACAAAAAAACACAAATACACCACTCAAAACACAACCACAAAGAACCAATTGCAAACAAAATAACAGGAAGTGAAAAACTGACTTTGATGAGAGATGAGCAGTGTGCACTGACAAGGCAGTTTAGAGAGCACAAGTGTGTCATGAGATGCAGTGAGGCAAGGGAGAGGCAGCTCCTCCCACTCTATGCCCCCTTTGGGTGATGCCATGTATTTTTCCGCCATACCTTGGTCATGTAACCTCAAATTTTTTCATAACCAGTTTCCAGCTGTGTAGGAGAATTTTCCCAATGTAAAGGTTTTTATTCATATGGGAACAATCTCTACATCCCTCATATCTATTCTACAAATTACACTTTATATCCTTACAGCCAGCGTGAGCACAGTGCCTATCTACCTCAAAATCAAAATCCAGTTAGAACAGTTATCATTCCTGCAGAACCTGATGTTGTTAGCCTTAATTCCAGTGGAAGGAATCCTAGGAAAAATATATGTACAAAGACATGAAAGCTGCAAACAACCAAAACCATGAAATACCAATGAGCCCCTATACACAGTGGCGGCAAGGCGAATTCTGTCAAGAGCTAAAACATTTGAAACACACTTGGTGGAAGGTGTACTAGACAGTAGGTAAGGTTCATCCCCACTAAGTAAGTGTGTGGCTTTACTTAATTTGATGCAGACACATAAAAATAACACAATCATGTACATAATTTTACTGAATTCAACTTAATAAAATTCTTATTCTACCAAACAAATTTTTACATACCTTCTTATATTAAATCTACTATTTTTTCTCCCATTCTAATTGGAAATCTAAGTAAATAAATTTGCTGTCACCATCTGTGTTATACATCAAAAACAAGGACTGAGGGGTGTTATTAAATGTTTCCTACCATATTTGAGCTGCTGTCATGTTCTACTTTAAATTTTACAAGAATTATAATTAGAAATATTTACCCTGCTGTCATAATTGCATCCTTTGTCCCAGTTTTTTTCTGCCATAATGTACTTATATGTTCTGATAATACTACATGCTTACATGTACCCTTATTTTTTTAATGTTCAAATCTTAAATGGAGGGAAAGTACTTATATGCCCAGGGGCTAAACTTTCATGCCATTAAATACAGTAATTCTAATAAAACTGTAATGCATGGTAATTGCTTATTAACTAATAAAATGTTGCCTTCCCAAGATAAAAATTAGTGTAATCCACTTAATCTTTAATTTATTGTATTTCATTTTATATAATATACCTATATGCACTAATGGGAAACAGAACTTTCTAAATTGCAAAGTCATAGTTTACTTTTGCCTGGAATTTATGTTTGCCATTATCATTTTGTCGAAACACAAGCAAAGTGATAATCAGATGAATCCCGTGAAATTACTTTCGTCACATTTTTCCATGCCAATACAGTGGACCCCAGCATATTTGCGGTTCAGCCTTTGCGGATTCAGTTACTCGCGGATTCTTCTGTGGAAAGTATTTTCTAACAAACGGCAGAAAATTTGGTAATTCACATATTTTTTCTTAGAGCAATATTCACTAATTACTGAATTTTCAGGTGTATTTTTGTGAATAATTAAATGTTTTATGATAAATTATTTACTAATTTTCAATTAAACATAAATATCAATCAAATGTATTTTGTAAAGCATATTTAAATATTTCTTAACTCAGAGAAAGGAAGACACTTATGTAAGCCTGTGGAAAGAAACAGAGAGAGGAAGAGACTTATGTAAGTCTGTGGAAAGACACAAGTTTGTAAGTTTGCACCGGTAATAAATTGGTTTTCTGCCCTCCTTATAGGAGAGCCTCCTTACAGTGAACCCCCCATAGGAGGGACCTACTTATAATGAACTCTCCTAGTAGCTACAACTCCCTAAATCAGTTTCCTCACCTCGTTGTAGCCCCTACAGCTATGAAGCTCAGAAATGATATTGAAATGATATTGAAATGATATTGGTGATACTGAAATAGTATCAAAACAATATTAGTGATAATGAAATATCAAAATATTAAAGGGTTTTGGGATGATAGTTTAAGGTATATTGGGTTTTGGAACTATTACAAAAGGCAGTTATAAGACTTTTTGGAGACGTCAACTATATCGCGGATTTTCTGTATTTGTGGGTGGTGGTGGAACCTAACCCCCACAAATATGGGGGGTCGACTGTATGGCAATGTTGTTGAAAAATTACAACTCTTTTGTTTATTTCTAGTTATGGTTATATGAGGATGGGAATGTAAGTCAGTTAAGTTGTAAATGAAATATATCACAAAAATCTATCTACCTAGTTTCTTAATCACTGCCCATGAAAACTGAAAAAGGGGGCTTTAATGACACTTCTACTCTAAGTCCCATGGCTGACACTATTGCTACATGACATCATGGTTAAATGTATAAGGACAGTATTTATTTGAATCAAAAGACCAATAGAATTCAATTACCTTTGCCATTTTGAATCTACCTCCATCGTACAGGTCAATATCAGACTTCTCACTTATCAGCATGTGAACATTCTTGCTCCCAGTAATTAAATAGAACCTTCCATCTATATATCTGCAAAACAAAATAAAGCAATCAATTTAATTATGGACTCTCCCAAATAAAATGCTCCTTAAATACCCAGCCCAAAAAGAGCAAGGTTTTCTAAAAGACACCTGTATAACTCAAGATTGAATACAGCAATTGCAAAAACTGGAATACAGGCAGT
>NC_087213.1:40883136-40885636 GCF_015104395.2 Macrobrachium nipponense
TATATATATATAGTATATATTTAATAGTAATATTATAATATATATATATATATATTTAATTACTAAAAATATAATATAAATATATATATATATGATATTATATAGTATATTTAATATAAATATATAATATATATATAGTTATATATATATATTATATATATATCTATAATCACTTATATATATAATAATATATATATACTATATTAATAATCTATATATATATATTATATATAACGTATATATTATAGTATATATTCTATGTAATAATTATATCTATAATAATTATATATATAATATATATACTAATATATATATATATCTATAAGTATATTATAAATATAATTATTATATAATGTAATATAATATAATATATATATATATATACAATATAACTATACTATTATATATATATATTCTATATTAATGATATTTATATGATTTATAACGCTGTATTATGATATATATATATATATATATATATCCAATATAATAATATAGTATATATATAATTCTCTTCTCTTCTTCTTCTCTCTCTCTTCTCTCTCTCTCTCTCCTCTGCTCCTATATATATATAATATATATATAAATAATATAAATATATATAAATATATTTATATAAAATTATATCTATATAATATATATATATATATTATATATTATATATATATACTTATTATATGTCATTTTATATAATAATAATATATATATATATATATATTATATATATATATATATATCTATATCTATATATAATATATTAATAATATCTTAATTATTTATATATATATATGTCTATATATTTATATAAACATGTATATATATATAATATATATAATATTTACATTATACATAAATATATATATATACATATATATATACTATATATATATAAGTATATATTATGTGTCTGATTATATTATATTATATATATAAATTATGAATATATAATCATATTATCTATATCTATATATAAATATATATACTCTATAGTATTTATATATTCTATTTATATATATATATATTACATAAGATACATATATATATATATCTATTATATATGATATCTATATATATATCTATATATTATAATATATATATTATATATAATATAAATTTATATATATATCTCTCTCTCTCTCTCTCTCTCTCTCTCTCCTCGTCTCTCTCTCCCTCCTCTCTCTCCTCTCTCTTCTCTTCCGTATCTTCTCTCTCTCCTCCTCTCCTTCTCTCATCTCTCTCTCATCTCCTCTCTCTCCTCTCCTCTCATCTGACCTCTCTCTCTCTCTCGTCTTCTCTCTATATATATAATATATATATATATATATATATATATATATATATTATATATATATATATAATATATATATAATATATATTAATATATAATCTATAATATAATATTATATATATTTATATAATACATATATATATAATATATATTATATCATATATATATAATATATATTTATATATATATATATATATATGATATATTCTATATATATATATCTATATATATATATCTATATATATATATATATATATCTATATATATTATATATAGATATATATAATAAGTATATATGTATTATGTAATAGATATATATATATAGATATATATACAATATATATACTATTATATATCTTATATATATATATATTTATATAGATATATCAATATATATTACCTATATATTATTATATATATGTATAGATATTATATATTATATATCTCTCTCTCTCTCTCCTGCCTCTCTCGTCTCTCTCTCTCCTCCTGCTCGTCTTCTTTCTCTCTCTCTCTCTCCTCTCTCTCTCATCTCTCTCTCTATATAATATATATATATATATATATATAATATAATATATATATATAAATATATTTATAAAATAATAATATATATCTATATATATGCTATACATTATTATTTTTTTTTGTTTAAATATATTTATATAATATATATATAGTATTAGTATATATGTCTATATATATATATATATTATATAATATATATATATATATATATATATATATATTATATATCTATATCTATAATTATATATATATCGTATATATTTGCTATATATATATCTATATATATATATTATACATATATACTATTATATATATATATATATATATATATATATAATATGTATATTATATATATATATATATATATATATATATATATATATATATATATATATTATATCTAATAGTGTAATATACCAATATATATATATATATAGATATATAATATATTATATTATATATATAGATAACATATTTGCTACTATATGTATGGATATATATGTATATATACATATATATATCACATATCTATATATATATTATATCTATATATCTATATATATCTATATGTGTAATAATATGTATATAAATACTATATATATATATATATCTTATATATATATATATATATAAAAATATATATCGAAATATATAATATATATATTTTCATATAATATATATATATAT
>NC_087213.1:40895636-40900636 GCF_015104395.2 Macrobrachium nipponense
TAGCTTTGACAAGTCCACAATCACTCTTCTTTTGTCTGATTCCTTCTTTGGAATAGTAAACAGACGTCCTTGAAATTTTAGTCTCCTTAATTTCTTTATGGCCTTCTTCTGTAAGAGATCTTCGGTGTATTCCATCAGGTCTGTTGTTGGGATCTGGAAGAAGTTTATAGGTGGTGGGGGCCCTTTCTTCCATTTCCATCCCAGGCCCTTGGAGATTATATTGTGGGCCCATGGACTGAAGGTCCAGTGGTCTCGATAGAGATATAATCTCCCTCCTACCTGCGGGCTCTCACTGATTGGCTGCAGGTTTGTACCCTCTGCCTACTCAGAAACCTCTACCCCTTGAGCCACTTTGTAGCCGGGAGCTACCTCTGGCTCTGCTGCTACCCGCATGCCTATGGTAGCTACGAACAGATTCCCTAGTTTCATAGGCGGGGTTAAAGGCAGGGGAGGTTACGATGGCTGTAGAGGTTGAGAGTTGCTGAGCAGGGCTTATAGGGATTGTACCTCCACGGCCACTTTCTTGCTCTAGCTTGCTGGCCGGGTGCTTCAAACTTCCATTTAGGAGGAAGTCCCCACCTAACCCGGAGGCTCTGGTTGGCCCTGGCAGCTTCCCGCAAGACATTATCCACTTCTGTCTGAGGGAACAAGTTCTCTCCCCAGATTGATGCTTTTATCAATCTGTTCGGCTCATGCCTGATGGAAGCCTCCGCTAGGACGTATTTCCTGCAAGTTTGCCTTGCTATTCCAAAGTCATATAGGTCTGACTGAAAAGTCTGTAATAGACTTTTCGTCAGGACCTGGAATACTTGCTCGTCCCTGTATGTGGTGGCTACCAACTCCATCGAAGTGAAGGAGTTGATAGACCTTGCCAGTCTTGACCTTGCCTCGAATTTGGACTTAATCAGGTTCTCCGGGGCTTCATTCCAAAACTCCCTACTCGCAGGGAGGAGAAGGGAGGTAGCCTCTGTTTCCTTCAAAGCTGGGATAGGTTTATCCTCAGCTAAGGCTTGCAAAGTTAGCTCCTCCACCTTGTCGGTGCAGGGTGATGGAACTCGCTCCAGGGTCACAAACATGGTGTACATGCCCTTGTGAGGAGTCAACCTGGTGTTAACGCACTCCTACTCGGCCATGGTGCGTGCCCAGACAGCTTGGGCTTGTTCCCTTGGGAAGATCACCGTTTCTTTCAGGACCTTGTCAACTCTTACTAGCACATGCTTTGCTAGTCTGACAAACCCGGGGAAGGGGAACTGGAGGCCTTTCGGGAAAGCTCAAAGTCATCCAGAGGCCGGGTCCCATACCCTTCAATGGTTAATTTCCCATCTACGTATGGGGCATGCATAGCAAGCCTCCACGGACTGTTCTTATTGAAGAGGGGAAGCTTAGAGGCATCCGGCACCGCCATTGCCAGCGCTGGAGATCCGGGGTGGAGAAATCCGGTCATTATATCCTGGAGCGGTTTGATCTTCTCGGCCTCTATGTCAGAAACTGACTGGCCGGAGATTTCAGATCTGGAGGCGCATCGTAACGACGCAAACCTCTCGTCTACTGCGTCCCTAACCCTTGACAAGAGAAGGTTAGCGAGCAATTCGTGGTCTACGCCGGACTCCGTCCCCTTTGGTTTGGCAGACTTTGATCTCGATCCCTTCGAGGGGAGAGAGCCCTTGGCAGCAGGCGACTTCTTCATATGATGTCGACAGCCGTGGGGCTGGAGATGACTCAGTCGCCGCTGACGGAGTCGGCTTTCATCCCTTGGGCTGGGATTTCGGTCTAACTGATTTTTCTTTGGGACGAACCGACCGTGAGCTGTCCCCGGAAAGAAGAGGAAGAAGGAGGAGTCGGACTCAGGAGACTACCTGCCTCACTTACCTCTCCACTTACCTCCTCCAGGGCCATAGGCTCCACAAGGATGTTGATGGCCGCCATGTCTGCCATCAAATCCTCTTGGACATCCGGCAGGGGTGCCGTCTCCGCCCGGATGGCATTGATGATGGAGACTGCCAGATGAGGTTGTACTAATGCCGAGGGGACCCCTTGAACAAAAGGGGCTCCCTGGCTAGCATCTAAGATGTAAGGGTGACCTGATGACGTGTTCCTTCCGTACCCGGAAAGCCAGCGCCTCAGGTCCGTCCTCACGTTCTGGCGGGCTTCTTCGGCCGTCTGCTCATTCAAGAGGAGCATCACCATCTCATAAAAGATGGTGCACGCCTCCGGGTGCCAAACCATGTAAGGAGGTTGCCCCTCCTCGGCTACGAAGGACACCGAGCAGTTGGCGTGCAAACGACACACCTCGTGCCCAATGGTCTTGCCTAGGGAGGCGGAGCACCCCAGTGACTGGCAGCGCACCTTCTGTAATAGTAATTGTTAATGAGTCTCAGCCTCAAGGAGGGCCGGAGCTCCTCTGGCGAGGGCATGCAACTTAAACTAGACAATGTTCAAGTTTTTTACTCATTAACATATTCAATTCACTAACTAATATATATTCAATTCACTGAATAGCTTCAATTCATATATATTCAATTCACTGAATAGCTTCAATTCATATATATTTAATTCGCTGAATAGCTTCAATTCATATCTTTAAACTTAACTGCCTGCGCTCGATCCCTCTCCAGGGTTCGATGTAAGCCTAGTATTTGAGATCTGATACCCGCCAGACCTGGGAGGAGGACGGGCCTCAACTCCGTATGGCTGACCGGACCAGAAGACTACGTGTTAATGTAGGCGTCTACATGATCTCCAAGGATTGAGAACTGAGCTATGGCAGGTTTAATTCAACACTCCGGTGGCATATAAAACCAAACATACACACAATACATATATATATATATATATATATATATATATATATATATATATATATATATATATACATATATATATAACATACATCATTCGAGCTACAAATGTTCTTTAATATCTAATTCGCTCTACCTTGGAATTGATATATTTTCATATATGTACCGAAGGGGAATTTTTTAGTTGATAATGATTTCGTCCCCCCATGGGATCGAACCACCGTCCAGTGGACGGGCAACGAAATCAGAAACGGACAGTGACGCTACCGAGTTGGCCAGCAGAGAGGCTCGGCATCACAAGTCCGGAGCTGTTCACTGTGCGGTCCCCTCAAAGCTTAGCTCACTTGCGGTCTCGTTTCTCCTTGCCCTTGCCACTGCCTGTGGCATGAGCCGAGGTGGCGAATCAGGGGAAAATTTATTCCATATCTGACACTGCCTACCTCTACTGAGGGTAGGAGGGTGGGAGCAAGACTCCCACCCTCTTTCCACGGATGGGGGGGGGGGGGGACGGAGAAAGAGACAACAAAGCGGCAGGGCTACATATGTACGCCCCGAAGCTATGTCTGTCATCCGGCGGAGCCGGAGGACTATAAGCTGGGAACTCTAGTAACCCAAATCTCCTCTCCGCACTCATCCCCCTCCTTACACTTATATTGTAAAACTCTCAAGCGACCAGTTCCTCACTAAGAGTACTAGTACCGCGAGTTATAACGGTTCGGCTAAGCTGAACCTAGTAGTGGGTAGGGGGGGGGGGGGTGTGGGAGGGTGGTCGGTCGTGATCGCCTGGCCACCTATCGACGGTTGTGTAGGCTACCACTGTAGGGATGGTAGTGTGACTGGGCCTATGGCCCATCGTGGTTGGTACAGCAACCGGTTGATGTGGCCCTCGATCAAGAGGTGTAGCCTACTACTATGTTTAAACCGAAGGAGGCTAGGCCAAGACGAATGTTCACTAGACCTTTTACGACACAGTGATACAAATTGCACAATGACAATAATGAATACATATACGTATATATATGTATATATATATATATATATATATATATATATATATATATATACATTTTGACAATGAGGCACTATGGAAGAGTTGCCAGGGGTTCTATATATACTTTGGGAAATTACCCGATATGGATCTAGCTGACTAACCGATATCGCTAGCAACTCGGAAAGTTAGGCTAATTCTTTTCTAGGATTTCGTTACGTGGACAGTATCTTCAACTAAACCTACTAACTCGAATTTATTTGATTCAGATTGGCCAGGAGGATAGATCCCATAATGTGAAAAGAGAGAGAGGGGCTCTCTTATTATTGATATCCCCCCCTTGAAGACCCTTACCTCTATCAAGGGAAGAGGCATAAGGGTAATGGTTAAGGGCAGTTAGCCTACCTAATTAGTTTACTGGTTAAACTGATGGGTGGGAACTCTTCCACCTCTTCAGTGAATTAACTGAGATATTTAAATATATTTATTTTGAAAGAATAATTCATGTTAATTTACGTTGGGAAGAGAGAAAAAGTTTTTTAAAACTCTCTCTCCCTCTCCCACTATACAACAGGCTGTTGATAGCGTATCGAAACATGATATTCTAATATTATGCCAAGATGAGCTCAAACGCGCTCTTGAGCTGGGGGGGGGGGGGGGGGGTGGGGGGGGGGGGGTGGGGTTGAGCAAATTACTTTACGCGCCCCTGCCTAGCCCCCAGATTTACCACAGGGTATGTCATGAGTGCGATCAGTACTTCTATGACAAAATAATCTTAATAGTAACAAGTGAACTCATGAATTAGGTACATTTAATGCAAAATTATGCTTTCGATTCATTTTTAATTCAACTAAAAATGCGTACTTAATTCAAGTGCGTTCTTGCTCATGATTATAACATTGGCGTGGGTACGCCGCCTTCCCCGCAATGCTTTCTACGGGGCCGACAGCTAATTTTGGAAGTCCCGCAACCTCATAAGTTACGAAAAACGTAAATTGGGGTACTCAGCTTCGATGCAGGAGTAACATCTGTGGCGGCCATCAAGAATTAATCACAAAATCACCAAATACATTGGAGCAAGAAAAAGCGTGTCACTAGTTCAGGAGTCTAAAACAGGATTTGCAGATGGCGCTTGGGTCTAGTAGTAGTAACAGTAGCGAGGGGGTAGGAGTAGCCGCTGCGACGGCTCTCCCCATGAGAGGAATTTTGGAAAG
>NC_087213.1:40908136-41041244 GCF_015104395.2 Macrobrachium nipponense
AGGTCAATTTAGCTTCATTATGAAATTTACTGGGGTGTTTTAGGAGGGCTTGGAACGGATTAGCCATTTTACATGTAAAATGCGGTCCAAGATACGAAAAGCTCATGATAAGAAGGCTGCCTCGGAACAGATTAATTTTGTATCTCGAGGTACCACTATATATATATATATATATATATATATATATATATATGTGTATGTATGTACGTATGTGTTCCTAAGTCAGGCCACTCTCTTCCTTCTGCTCCTGTTCCTCTCCTGAACCTGGAGTGTCTTCTTCCTCACTGGCAGACGTTGTCAGCTCTTCCAAGTCCTGGTCTGTCAGGGGGTCTGAGTGAGCATCAACGAGGGTGCCGATTTCATCCTCTGTGATGTCGTCAAAGCCCTCACCACCAAGAATTCTCGCCAAATGGACCAACTTATTAACGGTCGAGTGCTGGATTTCCTGAGGAGATAAGCTCATATAATTATGGACACAGTCCGGCCACAACTTACTCCATCATGCATTCAGGGTCTCCTCCTTCATGTTCTTCAGCAATCGGTCAATGACAGACAGAATGTAGCAATTGTGAAGTTACACCAATAAGCTTTCAGCGTAAATTCACTGTCATGGTCCATTGCATCAACAAACTGCTGGAGGGAGTTCCCGGTGTAGAGTGCCTTGAAGGCACAGATCACATCCTGGTCTATAGGCTGGAGGAGAGAGATGGTGTTGGGAGGGAGGAACTCGCGCTGGACTCCCTTGTAATAAAGATCGAGAGGGTGGCCAACAGCAATTTCCATTATAAGCAAGACCTTGAACTCCATGTCCAAATCACCCAGGTATTGCCTAACTTGAGGAATGAAGCTTTGATGGAATCAGTACTCTGTAAGGACTTTGGTGATCCAGGCCTTGGGACTGTGCATGCAGAACATAGGCAGTAATGCCTTGTTCTTCTTTTCGAGTGCCCTGGGATTTGCAACCTTGTAAATGAGGCCTGGTTTCAGCATAAAGCCAGCCGCATTCACACACATCAAGAGGGTCACCCTGTCCTTATGTGCCTTGAATCTGAATGGTTTAGCTTTGTGGTTCTTTAAATATGTCTGAGACAGCATCTTCTTCCAGAACAGGCCAGTTTCATTTATAATGAAGACCTACTCTGGGCAGTATCCTTTCTCCTGCAGAATCTTCTTGAAGGTCTCTGGATATTTCATGGCCGCCTCTTTGTCAGTCAATGCTGCTTCCCCATGTAGGGAAACAGACTTTAGGTGGAACTTTTTCTGGAACCAGTGGAGGCATCCTTTGCTCGCCTGAAAACTTTGGGGAGCTAATGACGGTCCCGGTTGTAGCTCTTCTTCCTCTTCAGGAGCTGGTTCATCAAAGCCTAAGAATTCCAATTCCCCTTCTTCATCGCCTTCCTGTGCCTCTACATCGCCACCTTCCTTTCCCTCTATGTTGCCACTTCCCATAGCAGTTGATAGCTGCAGGTAGAGCTGTCATGCTTTCTTGTATATGATGTTACAGTCAGGGGGCACGTTCTTACGGCAGACTCTATTTTCACAATTGTTTTGTCTCTCAATGTCGACACCCATAGTATACCAAGCTTACACTTTTTCTGATTTCACTTTCTTTTTTCCATGTATCTCACAGTGATCTTTTTCACATTAAAATGGCAGCCAACCGCAGCGAAACATTTGCCCTCCTTCAACATATTGAGAACTTTCATCTTCTCGTCAAGCTTCATGACCACCTTCTTTCTCTTAGGCTCTTTGCCAGAAGCCTTAGAAGGAGCAGGGCACTTTTTAGGGGCCATTTTCAGCATGATTCACACGGATATTTGCTGATACATCAAACACAGCTCCACGTTTACGTTCACGTATATTAGTAACTTTCAACACCGTGAGGCTGATGAAGGATAGATGCGCGATACACACAATTCCATCTTTGTGAGATGGGACTCTGGTTTCAACCAATCAATGCCAAGTGTACAACCAATGAGCGACAAGGAAATAAATGCTGCTCCTGGACTAGCTGCTCTGCAAACGACAGCCAATGACATGTCGAGTATCATTTCATCTGGGTAATGCTCCTAGAAGGAGTCACAGCGTCATAAGAGTTGTTAAACTGTGGGTAGCTGGCTTGGGTGAAGCATCTTTTAAGAAGAACCAATTATGTTATTGAAATCTTTTTTCATCACAAAAAATGTATTTAGTCACAAAAATATACTTAGTGTACATGCACAAAAATACCATAAGCCATAGACGAAAACATATTACATGTGTAACCTGCTATTCCCATTGTCTTACATATTTTAGTTATGCTCTGCATACTTATAGTATCATCCTAAAACACCTTATGTATATACATATCATATTTAGAAATCACCTTAGAACAAAACATTTCGTGAAATATACAGTCTGCACAAAATGTCAATGTGCATATTGTACCCACTTGACCCAATATATACTGTTCAATGTTCTATTATGTGTGTGTGTGTTTTGTGTGTGGGATACATTAGACATAATGTATGCTTTACTGCAGACTAAGAGTATCCTTTAAAATATCCTCTAATAATTCTGCTTCTCCTAAGGCTACTGGCAAAGAGCCTAAGCACCAATGGTCCTTGCAGTCAATGTCAGATGAGGAGAAAATAGACATAATTGTTATGTTGAGAGAGGGCAAGACATGGAGAAATAGCAAGCCATTAACATGTGACTGAAAGTGCAGTCACCTGCCTTGAGAACGACTATGAAAACGGTAAAACACTCAGGGAGGTCATCCTTGAGGAAGAATTTGCCGCACTCCTAACTATTACTGTCCCACCGATGGACCAGGTCTTTGAAGAATTTTATGGTCTGTATAATTTGATCACAGAAGTCAGACAGATACAGACAATTGTCATGACATGGGATAAGAATAAAGAAAGGGCCACAAATTTTATCAATATGTACTGTTAGTGAAATAGTGAAGCCCTATCAGAACACCTTTGTCAGCATGTACAAGTACCTCCAGAGGATGCAGCTGCCCGAGATCCCAGACAAGGCGGCTCCTGAAGTAGGTGAAGAGGCACCCTTAGAGGAGAAGCAACCCCTCTAATTTGCTGTGCAGTCTATCTTCATTGTCATTCATTAGACTGCACAACTAATATCATCATCATCTATAATCAACATTTATCATCAGTAAGTGCTGTATGATTTAATATCATTATAAAATTTAATGTCAAATGTTATACAGTAAATAATATGAAAATACAGTACATTGCTGTACAAAAATTTCGCATCTGTCAATAGTGGGGACCAGCGAGTAATTTTACAGATACGTTCCACAGAGAAACCCGCGAATGAATGAGTCCTCCCGCAAATATTTAGTTGTGCAGTAATAGCTAGAAAACAAACTAACAAATAACTAAAGCAATAAATAAACTAACAAATTATATAAATAAAGCTTGCTTCTTAAAAATATGTTTTGCTCCTTTTAGTTTACTTACTTCTGTTTATTCTTGCTATAAATCACTTCTGACTCCTTTATCCACTGTGTTCATAATCAAGATGGAATACCAGCACTAGGATTACCATTCATTTCCAAGCTCAATTGTAGAAGCAGTGGGCATTCCAGTGGTCTCATCAACCACCAACCCAAGAGTCTTTTGGGAGGTAATTATCAGCTCCCTGATAATGTTTGGACCTATGAGGCATTACACATTATGAATTTTTATGTATAAATAAAAACCTGAAGTCTTTTATCATACTTTGAGACTCTGAGACCTTTGTCAAAGGAAGTGTAGCTACTGAAGTGCTGATATTCTGTGCAGCATTTACAGCGCTTACTTTCACTTGGTAACCACTGCTCATACACCACTGATAACTCAATTCCACTTGGAAGGATCATCTTCTCAATTAGTTGCATGTAATGAATGTAACTGACAAAATATTAAAACTTGGATTAACTAGGAAAGTGACACTGCTTAATGTCTCTTGGATAATCAGACTAATCCTTATACTCACCCAACATCCACACTACCCAGGTTTACTTTTCCTTAATTTTAACTAAAGTTATATTTGCTGACACAAACTGCAAATTCTGGCAAAATAAAGGGTAAGTTCTCACCTCCCACTGAAATGAACTGCATCACCATTTAATTTTTCCATGCATATAATCTTCACAGCATTTTCCAGGGGTTCTAAACAATACTCTAGCCAAGTATCGTCATTGTTTGGCTGCTTTTTATCTTCATCTCCAACACCACCAGTAAACTTCTTATTGGCATATATAATGACATCATGCCATGATTCTTTGCCCTGCAACTCCATTGTGGTTGTACCTCTTGCAATCTGAAACAATTGAGTTAACCCTACAATTAAGCCTGATCTCGGTTCCATGAATGTTAAAAAATAATGCATGCAAATAAACTTTGTAACATTATACTTACTATAAACATTAAACTGCCCTTAATTTTTTACACAAAACATGTTTTAATACAAACCAAGTAATCAAATATCACCTTTCTTACATGCAACACATCCAGGTCACATAAACTTCTTGATCAAGATCAAGAAGCCTTCAATGTGCCAGACCAGTCATATCAACTCCCTGATAAAGATCACGAAGTCTTCAATTGCTAGTCCAGAACCTCGATGCCACATTAACTAAGTCTCTTTTGTGCCCACCCAGAGACACAGGAATACATACAGGAAAAAGAGGAGGGCACTCTGGTATGATTTATAATTGCTGACAACAGTAACTGTTAAGTCATTCTCAGTGTTGTCCAGACTTTTTACATGAGGTACAGGGTCAGAAAGGGGGTACTTTTCATCAAGTGAACTGAAAGGTTTGTATTAAAAAATAATTCTATTTTCAAACATATTTGTTAAACAATCCCATCAGTCTGCATCTGCCTAAATATCATATATTTCCATGTGTAAGGTGACCTTTAGATAAGACGTGGTAAAATATTATAGCAAATTTTCATGAATTTATCTCATATTTGTAGTATAAGATGACTGCTAAATTACAAAACCATCAGTGTACATGTAGGCTACCTTTTGCAGCAAGAGGTAACTTATGAAATATTGGTTATGTTAAGATGATGTTATTACAAATGCTGTTTTACTTACTATATATCCTTAGAAATTCAAAATAAATGAACTAACAAAGCTGATTCTAAATCATGTTTTTCCTACACACGTTGCCTAAAAGGGAAACCATTGTCTTGTTTATGTTTCATCACCAATCACAAATAACCCTTACGATAATTATCATTCACATGACTGGAAATATGAATATGTTGCACTATCCTAAAAGTTATTACTACTGTAATTACACTACCATTTAAATTTCTGAAAGGTTACCGAAAGATAAAAGTTGCTGTTAGGGCAACCATAACTCAATACTGTTTACATTTTCTTAGCTGGGCTCACATAGATAAAAGATGATTTCATTGGTATGGAATTATTCCTCAAATAGGCTGTTTATTTTAAAGGTATGCCAATAATATATAGAGTAAAAATGTTTTTATTACCTTTATCATCATTTTATTTCATAATGTGAATATTTTTGCGTACAGTAATACTTACGCTAGGGAGGAGTGATAACGGTAGCTTATATTTAACTTCTCTGAGGGTTGCGTGAGAGAGAGAGAGAAGAGAGAGAGAGAGAGAGAGAGAGAGAGAGAGAGAGAGAAAGAGAGATTGGTGGAGGAATAAATGAGAGTGGTTTAATGGCGGTTGTAAGCGTGTGTCTGTTGTGGTGCTCGCTATGGATATGTAATATTCAAATTACATGATAAAAGTAATGGACATTCCTTAAAAGAAATGCATAACACTTAATCAGGTCAGGGGTCAACAAGGAAAGTATGCCAAAAACCACAGTCATAGGATGCGTGTGAAGGCTAGCTAAGCATCAATAGAAAACACGAACATCAACCTTCCTGCATGGGCGCCTACTTTAGCTCTCATGAAAACTTAAATGATGAGTTGTCTTAACCTAAAAAGAGGTGTTCATTCGTACACATGTATCTTTTGTTAGGTTTGCTAACCTATCACTTTGTAAATTAATCTGTATGAGATCACTTCCTCTTTCTCCTTCGTCTGTCATAGACATCCAATTCTTCTCTGCAAAACCTATATCACGATGTAACATTTTTAAAGAATATATATATTTTGGGCTACCTCTGTGTTTCCACAACATACCTTCAATCAACCTAAGTAACATTATATCTTCCTGCCTGTACAGAGAGAGAGAGAGAGAGAGAGAGAGAGAGAGAGAGAGAGGGGGGGGGGGGGGGGGGGGGGGGGGGGGGGGGGGGGGGGGGGGGGGGGGGGGGGGGGGGGGTGGGGGGGGGGGGGGGGGGGGGGGGGGGGGGGGGGGGGGGGGGGGGGGGGGGGGGGGGGGGGGGGGGGGGGCCCTCTGTGAACCTCTCATAACCAAATGCTGTTTGCATCAGCGAACCAAAAGTACACACCGAGGCCTGCGTGTATCCAGGTCCTTACATAATTGATGGCAGCGGTGGTATGAGAACAAGAATTGCTCACCAACAGAACGCCAGAGACTGTCCAGACAATCTCCCCTATACCCTCAAGGCATGGGATTTCCGTGTTACATGAACCCGGCCAATTCATTGACATGAGGTGATTTCTTTGGAATTGTGAAGTGCATGAAAAGTTTATCAGCATATTGGTTAGTTTTGTGAAGTAGAGGACCTACCTCATTAACAATGCATTCCATGTGTAAAATTATTAGTATATTAACCCTCTTACGCTGACTGGACGTATTTTACATCAACATTTTTTGTCTCCCGTGTGCCAACTGGACGTATTTTACGTCGACTTACAGAAGTTTTTTTTAAAATTCGCGGAAAAATACTTATAGGCCTACCAGCCTAAAACTTTTCAATCACGCGCCTTGGGGGATGCTGGGAGTTCACGGATCAAGGTGTTGTTTTGTTTACAATCGTTATGAAGCGCGCAAGCGCGAATTTCTTTCTTGCCGCACTAAAAAGTATCTGTGACACATCTCGGAAATTATTTCGTCACTTTGACATAATTTTTGTACCATTGTAAATTAGCCGTTACATGAAGTATTTATATGAAAAATGTGTGCATTTTTTATGTAGAATACAACAATAAAATACTCATGTATTGTAGCTTTTATCAGTTTTGAATATTTTCATATAAATAACGATAATTGCCAAAATTTCAACCTTCAGTCAACTTTGACTCTACCGAAATGGCCGAAAAACGCAATTGTAAGCTAAAACTCTTATATTTTAGTAATATTCAATCATTTACCTTAATTTTGCAACTAATTGGAAGTCTCTATCACAATATTTCGATTTATGGTGAATTTATGAAAAAACTTTTTCCTTACGTCCGCGCGATAACTCTTCCGAAAAAAATCATACATGCGATTGTGGTAATGTTTGCACCATTTTAAAATTAGCCGGTATATAAAGTTTTATATATGGAAATGTGCGCAATTTCATGCACAATACAACTAAAAACAACCCATGGTTGTAGCTTTTATCAGTTTTGAGATATTTTCATATAAATAACGATAATTGCCAAAATTTCAACCTTCGGTCAACTTTGACTCTACCGAAATGGTCGAAAAACGCAATTGTAAGCTAAAACGCTTATATTCTAGTAATATTCAAGCATTTACCTTCATTTTGCAACAAATTGGAAGTCTCTAGCACAACAATAGTTTCCGATTTTATGGTGTTTATTTTGAAAAAAATAAACATTTTAATTATTTTTCTTTACGTCCTCAGCCAGTAACTCTTCCTTTTTCCGAAAAAATCATACGTTGCGATTGTGGTAATGTTTTTGCAACCCACCTTTTAAATTAGCCGTTACATAAAGTTTTATATATGAAAATGTGCGCAATTTCATGTAGAATACAACAAAAAATAATTGAAGGATGTAGCTTCTCTCATTTTTTAAATATTTGCATATAAATCAAGATAAATAGGAAAAAAACCACGTTCTGTCAACTTTGACTCTACCGAAATGGTCGAAAAACGCAATTGTAAGCTAAAACTCTTACAGTCTAGTAATATTCAGTCATTTATCTTCATCTTGAAACAAATTTGAAGTCTCTAGCAAAATATTTAGATTTATGGTGAATTTAAAAAAAAATCTTTCCTTCCCTCCGCGCACGGATTCTCAGCCACAAATCTCCGAAATGTGTACGTCCCATTCTCGGAATATTTGCTCCGTTTCATATTAGGCATTTCATAGAGTTTTATATATGAAAATGTGTGCAATTTCATGTAAAATAAAACGAAAAATATTTGAAGGTTGTAGCTTTTCTTATTTCCGAAATAATTGCATAAAAAAAATATATAAATAAAAAAATTTGACATTTGGTCAACTTTAACTCGTCAGATATGGTCAAAAACTGCAATTGTAAGCTAATACTTTTACAGTATAGTAATATTCAATCATTTGTCTTCATTTTGAAAGAAATTGGAAGTCTCTAGGACAATTATTTAGATTTATGGGGAATTTTTGAAAAAAATATTTGTTTACATCTGCGCGTTACGAATTCATGCATTATTTTGTGATAATATTTTCTCTGTGTTGCTTTTATCGTTTTACAATGTGTTATACACCAAAATGATTGAAATTTGGTGTAAATTACAACGAAAAAAAAAGTAACTTGTTACCTTTAACCGTTTTGCGCACAGCGCGATTTTGAATACATTATGGGTATGAAATTTCGTTTTTGCGCTATCATATATCGCATTATTTATATATGATAATGATAATTTTTTTCATTTCTGATGGTTGCATACTAAACTTCAGCCAATGACAAAAAAAGGAGCCAAAAATGAACTCTTAATCTTGAAAACTAAGCGCGCTGTGATTTTTTGAAAAAAATATTTTTTCCGCTTCCTCGCTCACTCTGAAACACCTATGTCACACGGGAGAAAATTTTTTTTTACAGCTTCGGCGTAAGAGGGTTAACCCTTAAACGCCGAAGAGGTAAAAAAAAATGTCGCCCGTGTGCCGGAGGTGTTTCAGAGTGAGCGCGGAAGCGGAAAAAATATTTTTTTCAAAAAATCACAACGCGCTTAGTTTTCAAGATTAAGAGTTCATTTTTGGCTCCTTTTTTTGTCATTGGCTGAAGTTTAGTATGTAACCATCAGAAATTAAAAAAATTATCATTATCATATATAAATAATGCGATATATGATAGCACAAAAACGAAATTTCATATATAATTGTATTCAAATTGCGCTGTGCGCGAAACGGTTAAAGGTAACAAGTTACTTTTTTTTCGTTGTAATTTACACTAAATTTCGATCATTTTGGTGTATAACACATTATAAAACGATAAAAGCAACACAGAGAAAATATTATCACAAAATAATGCATGAATTCGTAACGCGCGGACATAAACAAATATTTTTTTCAAAAATTCACCATAAATCTAAATATTGTCCTAGAGACTTCCAATTTCTTTCAAAATGAAGACAAATGATTGAATATTACTATACTATAAGAATATTAGCTTACAAATGCAGTTTTCGACCATATCTGACGAGTTAAAGTTGACCGAATGTCGAATTTTTTTATATATATTTTTTCATATGCAATTATTTTGAAAATAAGAAAAGCTACAACCTTCAAAAATTTTTCGTTTTATTCTACATAAAATTGTGCACATTTTCATATATAAAACTCTATGAAATGCCTAATATGAAACAGAGCAAATATTCCGAGAATGGGACGTACGGATTTTAGAGATTTGTGGCGGAGAATCCGCGCGTGGAGGGAAGGAAAGTTTTTTTTTTAAATTCACCATAAATCTAAATATTGTGCTAGAGACTTCGAATTTATTTCAAGATGAAGATAAATGACTGAATATTACTAGACTGTAAGAGTTTTAGCTTACAATTGCATTTTTCGACCATTTCGGTAGAGTCAAAGTTGACAGAACGTGGTTTTTTTTCTATTTATCGTGATTTATATGCAAATATTTAAAAAATGAGAGAAGCTACATCCTTCAATTATTTTTTGTTGTATTCTACATGAAATTGCGCACATTTTCATATATAAAACTTTATGTAACGGCTAATTTAAAATGGTGCAAACAAGGGATTTTGACGTAAGGAAAAATCTATTTCTGGGCGATTGGCTCGTGTCGCCAGCGAAATATCCTTTAATCTATTATTTCTAGGGTAAATGTACTAACACATACCAGAGAATAAATAAATAAAGAAAAAGGTCAGTACAACTGACTCGCTCACCCTCCAAGAGGGTGTCGGTATGAACACTATGGCGAGTGAGACCACTACCACGAGCCGCTTGCCAATAGAAATCTCCCACTACAAAATCCCCACAAGAGGGGAGCCGACCCACAGAGTGGGCAGCAACTACTACTACTCCATCCCATGCTGCCGACTGCTGCGCCTCTGGTGGCCATCCTGAAGTTAGCAGACAATCTTGAGCGATGGGATGGGTAGGGCGGGGTTTCCGCTGGCGACACGAGCCAATCGCCCAGATAGATTTTTCCTTACGTCAAAATCCCTTTTCTCTTTTGGGCTCAGCTCGTGTCGCTGCGCGAAATCGTACCAGAGAAATAGCACAAGATTGTAAAGAAAATTCAATTAAACAAAAAGGGTCTCAAATAAAAGATAACATAAAAAGAAGGAATATAATTGCTAATAAATATACATATACACAATGATAAACAAAATTAGAAATATTACTTAAATTAAACTTAAAGCTAATAATATTTCTTAAAATTAACTTAATTTTTACATATATACAGGGCTTACATGGAATATATGTTAAAAGCAGTATCTGTGTATAGATATGTACAAAGAACTCAAAAGCAATTATAACATAACTTGAACAGAACAAACTTCAATAATAATAATATATGAAGGGAATGTATATGACTTAATATACAAAACCCGTAACCATTGTAAATAAGATGTATCCCCTAGCATAAAAATAAGGGGATCACATCAGAGATCAATACATACAATCGATTGTGAGTGCCCCTAGCAAAAAAAAAAAATAAGGGACACCCACCCACCATATCACCATAAGAGCAGCTAAGACCCAAGGTAAACGTAGATGAACATGCCAGGCATAGACGAACTGTTGGGTGAGACAGGTAGAAAGGAGGACTGGATCTTCTACTAAAGATTAAGCAGAGTCGGGGGAAACTATGTTACCCGCCGCAACTGCTGAAAATTTCAGAGCTTCCAATTGGACTTTAAGTAATGACGCTTAAATACTGTCGGCGATTTCCATCCAGTATATTTTTTCAACTCATCGAAATTCATATGTTGGAAATAGTTAATTGGGAGGTGGCTACTGCCCCTGACATCATGTGCTTTTGGGAAAGAGTCAGGATTGGCTTGCTTTAATAAAGTACAGGATCTGCTGCCTGATGCCTTTATAGATAAAGTACCACCTTTTCTCTCTTAAAGAGAGGACCCGATGAGGATGAGGAGGTCCTGGACAGAAAGGCTCGTAAGGTCGATACTGGGCAAAGAGATATATCTTGTGGAAGGGGTACAACCTTCCATGGTTCCCACCTCATCAAAGGATCTTCATTCTTTGCTATAAAACTACGTTCCGGAGAAAGTAGCACTTCCCCTGTGGGAAGAAAATGAATATGATCCGGATCTCTGGATAATGCCGACAGTTCTGAAATTCTAGCTCCTGAGGCCAAGCTTAATAAAAATAGAGTTTTTCTTAAGAGCATTATAAATGAACATGTGTCATTATCAGTTTCTGAAGCCAGCTTTAGAACATCATTTAAGAACCATGATACTGACGTAGGCCTTACAGAAGGCCTAAGTCTAGCACAAGCCTTGGGAATAGACGAGAAGTAGGAGTCTGTCAAGTCTATGTTGAAACCAAATTGAAAAATCTTTTTCAAGGCTGACTTGTTTGTGTAATGTGCTAGCTGCTAAGCCTTTTTCAAATAAAGATCTGAAAAAGGATATAGCTGAATTGATTGTCATGATTCTAATATCTGATTCTCTCAGGAAGGTTGCTAACTTTTTGACAGCAGCATCATACTGTCTCAAAGTTGAATCTCTTTTATCAGATTCCAAGAAGAGAATATTTTGAGGGTCAATATTCGCATCTCTTTCGCTGCAAACTTCATGAAATCCATAAAGTTAGGGTTTTGAGAACTCCTGAGGAAGCGAACACAGTCTTCGTTTGCACTGACTGGGAGAGCCTGGGACTGGGAATTCGAAGAGGGCGAAGACCCAGTTCCAGAATTAGAGGGTACCAATTGCTCTTCGGCCAGTCTGGGGCTACTAGAGCCACTTGACCCTTGAATGTCCTGAGTTTGTTCAGTACTTTCATGAGAAGATTCACTGGAGGAAAGACATAAATCTTCTCCCAGTTGTTCCAGTCTAGGGCCAGGGCGTCCGTGGCATAGGCCAGAGGGTCCAGGTTGGGGGCCACATAACATGGGAGTTTGTGGTTCGCTTGGGATGCGAAGAGATCCACTTGTAGGCCTGGAACTCTCTGAAGAATCCATTGGAACGACTGCTGTCCAGTGACCATTCCGACTCTAGAGGTACTGATCGGGATAGAGCATCTGCTATGACGTTTCTCACTCCAGCTATATGGGTGGAGGAGAGGTGCCAACTGAACTTGTTCGCCAGGGAGAAGATGGCTACCATGACATGATTTAGATGACGTGATTTGGAGCCTCCCCTGTTTATACAATGGACTACCACTGCGCTGTCTAAGACTAGCTTTATGTGGGAGTACTTTGGCGGACGTAACCTTTTTAGAGTCAAGAACACTGCCATTGCTTCCAGTACGTTTATATGGAACTGACGGAACTGAGGTGACCAAGTTCCCTGAACTTTCTTGAACTGAGAATATCCTCCCCAACCGCTTAACGAAGCGTCTGTGTGGATGGTAATCCCCGGAGGAGGAAACTGAAGGGGCACTGATATCGATAAGTTCTTGACTTTTGCCCACGGGCGTAGTCGATTCCGTAGAATCTGAGGGACTGAGGATAATTTGTCCCTGGACCTGACATTTGCTCGTGAGCGCCAGATTCTGGTTAGGTCTTTCAGTTTGGCTTTCATCAAGATGTTTGTCACTGATCAAACCTGAGTGAACCCAGGATCCTTTCCTGGGTTCTTCTTGACGCAAGTTTGTGACTCAGAAATTGCTTTACTGACTTCGCTATTACTTTCCTCTTGGCTGATGGGATCGACAGAGTATGGGAGGATAGATTCCATTGAATGCCCAGCCGCACTGAAAGTTTGACTCTGGAGTGAGTCTTGACTTGGTCCTGTTTATCTGAAGCCTGATATTCCAGGAACTGAATCACTTTCAGTGTTGCTTTGGTGGCATTCCTCGACTGTTGGAGCCCAGATTAACAATCGTCGAGATACGCTACTACCATAACCCCTTGCGATCTTAGTTGTTGAACTACCACTTCCGCCAACTTCGTGAACACCCTGGTGCTACGTTGAGCCCGAAAGGAACTACCTTGAAGGAGAATGTCTGATCTCCTATCTTGAAGCCCAGATACGGACGGAAGTGCCTTGCAATAGGGATATGATAGTAAGCGTCTGTAAGATCGATAGAGGTGGTGACGGCCCCACGGGGAAGTAAGGTCCGTACCTGCGAGATCGTGAGCATCTTGAACTTGTCGCAGCGAATGGCTAAGTTTAAGCGGGACAAGTCTAAGATTACCCTTCTTTTTTGTGAGCCTTTCTTTGGAACGCTGAACAAGCGCCCTTGAAACTTTAATCTGTTGACTCTCGCTATAGCTCCTTTCTGAAGGAGGTCCTCCGCATACTCCGTCAATTCTTTGGATGGAAGTTGGCGGAAAGGTCTGGATGGGGGCGGGTTCGCTACCCAACTCCAACCCAGGCCTTTTGACACAATGCTTTGCGCCCACTTGCTGAAATTCCACCGGTGGCGGAAGTGAAACAGCCTCCCTCCTACCTGAAAGTCCTCATTGGTGTTGGTAGCCTCCTCGGCCTCCCCTGAAATGCTTTCCTCTATTAAAGGACCCTCCCGATCCTCTCTGACGAAAGGATCGCTTACCTCTGCCTCCCCTACCCGAGCGGTCATACTTCTGGGAAGCCTGACCCTCGAAGACTTGATTGAAGGCTGGAGAGAGAGCGTAAGAGGTGGAGGGTTGAGGCTGGGGGGAAATGACATAAATTGGCTGCGATTGAGCCTTGGAGGTAGAAGGTTGGGCTGCTTGCACCAACGGGACAGCTGGAACCGGCTGAGTAAAGCGTGGCTGTTTCTTCTGGTAAGGCTGGAAACGTCTGGGTTTCTTCTGAGCCTTACCTCTGACCACTTGATCTTGGCGTCTCTTGGCCGTAAGACCCCAACGATCTTTAAGGCTTTGGTTTAGCCTTGTAGCCTCTGCCTGGACCTCCTTCACCATTGCATCTGGGAAGAGGTCTGCTCCCCAGATGTTCGATGCAAGCAACTTATTCGGTTCATGCCGAATCGTTTGCTTCTTGGAGGACATGTTTCCTACAGTTTGTTCTAGCCGTGGCGAACTCGAACATATCAGACTGCACCGTTTGAGTCAGAGACTTGGTGAGAAGCTTAAAAAGTGGCTCAGAACCATAGGAAATGGTAGCCACCTCGGTCATGGCCATGGTATTGATAGACCTGGCCAACCTAGACTTGGCATCAAATTCTGCCTGAATGAGGCTATCCGGTAGTCTAGGTAGCTTCTCACCAAACTGCTCCATAGCACAGTCTGGTTTGAGTTTGCCCGCAGAAAAAGTGTTGGGCAGATCTTCCCACAACTCACCGGCTGAGGGAAGTAAAGGAGAACGTAGGGTCCGCTTCTTTCAGCTGAGGCACGTAATCCCCCTTCTGGGCTGCTGGAATGGTAGTCGTAGCAATCTTTGTCAAGAAAGGGAGCGGGTACTCTCTTCCATTGTAAAGATTGTGAAAGGACTCTTAAATGGCTGTATTTTCGTGTTCGAACAGTCCATGTCCTCTAGACACCTGAGCCATTCTCTTTGAGCCTGGTCTCGTGAATAGAGGACTGTCTCTTTCGGTACCTTATCGTCTCGAGTCATGGCAGAGGCGGTGAGCCTGGCGTAGCCGATGAACGGAGGCTGAAGGTCTTCCGGGTAGAACTCGAAGTCTTCAATCCTCCGAGTTCCACATTCCGGGATAGAAATAAGCCCGTCCTGGAAGGGGCGTATGAGCTACTCTCCAAGGATTGTTCATAGTGAACGGAGGTAGAGAGTCATACGGAGGCAATTGCGCTCCCCCTGTGCTGAAAGGTGGGGGAGAAGCTAGTGGAGCTTGGCTCAGTCCGGCTATAATGTTGTCCTGGGAGCTGATCCTATCAGACAACCGGGAGAACATCTGTTCCATACTGGTTTTCAGAGACCCCACCAGATCGCCCACTTGTTGCAACAGGCCAGCGTTGGAATCCAAAGCCGGAGCTGCTGCGGAGGTGGACGGGTGGCTCTGAACCGGAACCAAAGGTAGTGGAACGGTTGACTCCGCTGGAGTGTGTGATCTCTCCCTGGAGGATCTACTCCTAGAGGATTTGGAGCCGGACCCAGAAGCTTTAGACCTCTCTGCTCCGGGGTTTCTAGCCGGAGACTTACGAGATGATGATGACGCCGACGCCGTCTTTTTAGACGACGACGACGTCTTAGTCAAGGTTTTTACTGCTTGTCCTTTGACCTTAGGTCTAACGGAAGCATCAGGAGAAGTATAACAGTTCTGTACCTGTAAAGCCTTGGAAGGATGGAGAGGGTTGCAGGGGTAGAAGATCCAGTGGCACCCAAGGGCATCCCTTGGGCGTCCAACGTACCTACCTCGACCAACAGGTCGTCTACACCTACCATGGGTTCGATATTAAGATCCAATGTCGCGACTTCCGAGGAGATGTCCTGGCCTGGATCCGTCAACGAGGCAGCGAGCTGTTGTTGAATGAACGCCATAGTCGGGGCCGCCTCTGCTGGGTCGACGTAGCCCGTTGACTTGCCTCCGGGGAAGATCAGGACCGCCAACCTCTTCTCAAGAATGTAGGGCATACCCTTGGCGGCGTTCTTCCCAAAACCGCCGACCCAGGCCCGCAGGGTTGCCAGTGCGGTGTCCTTCACAGCCGGAGCCTGGAAGAGAGGGTATTTATTAGATTTTAAGATTAAACTTAAAACTAAAACTAAATTAAAAGCTTAACTTAAATTTATAGGGGATGCGAAATCCCCTGTATTTTTATCTTAAGTTTAAGAAAGATTTGAATTTTTTAAAACTTAAGAACTATAACGAAGTAGGACTGGCTAAAACGGAGTTGGAAATACTTACCCCGTCTAATAGCTGGCTCACCAGATCATAACAGATGGTGCATGTCTCGTGATACCAGACCTGGAGGTCCCCGTGCGGAGTCGCGCATGGAGCATGGGACCGGCAAACTTCATGTTCACAGGGGTCTTGAAGCGTGGCGGCGCATCCCGGATGCTCACAGTTGGTGGTCTGTAAGTGAAAAGACACATGAGCATCTTAAAGGCTATCACTTACAGGCTAAAGGACAGAAGAACTCCGCTGCATGCCGGAGCTCGGAAAAATTTTGGGCATAACCCCTACCTTAACGCCTGAATAGGCTATAACCCCGGAGAGATCCGGTGAGGCAGACAAGGGAGGGGAGGGGGATGGTTTAAGGTAGCTTAAGATAAACTTACTAGTTTAACATAACTGATTCTTAAACCTATAAAAATCGAACGTACCGGACTAAGTCCAGTGTGGTGGCGGAGCGTGTCGCGACTTCAGCGCGACGGAGGGTTAGTAGAGACCAACTGTATGCCTCGGTCCACCCTGCGGGGTGGACTAGCACCTTTCCACTTGGATGCCGGAGCTCCGGTAGAAAAGAGCCCCAGTAAGGTGGGAAAGGGCGGAGGAGGACAACACAGACTCGCGCAAGCAACGGAGCGACGGAGAAGCGACGGAGGGGGAAAGGTCAGTCCCCCCCCCCTAGCCATCCGGCCGGAACCGAGAAGCTGGAGAGGTCGAGTCCAGTCTGGGTCTGTCCCGTCCCTCTACTCCCTCCGCCTGGGGGAGAGGGAGGCAGGCTCGGGTATGCGGAGCGAGCGTGGGCAGGACCAACCCTCCCCCCGGCCCTATGGAAGAGCGGGAGGAGGGAAGATGACTGGACAGGCGTCTGGCTGCTCCGTGATCACGTAGTGACCACGGGGCGGTAACCACAAAACCAATGAAACGATAAGGCCTAGAATACACAACCGGCTGATCAGAGAGAAGCTATAAGGAAGCAACCGAACTGAAGAGCGTAGCGCATGGGCCCTACGGGCCATAACCTAGGCTAGATGAAGCCAGACGCCTACACTAACAAAAACATCATAATTAAATAAAAAACAATGAAAGAAAGAAAACAAAATAGTAGGAGAAACAATCCAGGAGTGTACGACTAACCCAGAAAGAAAGTCTAACCACTCAAGCTAACCGGGGCCGATACTAAGAGCTGTGGCTAGGGTCTGGATAGAAGGAGCCTACGTAAGGTGAAAAGACATGCATGCATGACATAAACCGCGTAGACTGTACCCTAAAACAAATAGGATGACTAAAATAGAGCGTACTAAAGTAAGGGAAGGTCTGGGTTATGGAAGACCAAGAACGAACCCGCCACGAGGCAGAACCATGCTGCCATGCTTCCGACCTAAAGTTCGTATTTTATACCTAAAAAACGGCAAATACTGGCTCAAGGACGGAAAAAACCAAATAGCAATAAACATTGAGTACTTAACTTAGCTGCTGCGATGGCTGCACGCTCCATGATAAGTAAATCCAAAATAAGGGCACAAAAACACAGAGCAAAAAGGGCACGTGTATACAGTGTGCGCTAACTGAAAAGGATGGCTACCAGAGGCGCAGCAGTCGGCAGCATGGGATGGAGTAGTAGTAGTTGCTGCCCACTCTGTGGGTCGGCTCCCCTCTTGTGGGGATTTTGTAGTGGGAGATTTCTATTGGCAAGCGGCTCGTGGTAGTGGTCTCACTCGCCATAGTGTTCATACCGACACCCTCTTGGAGGGTGAGCGAGTCAGTTGTACTGACCTTTTTCTTTATTTATTTATTCTCTGGTATGTGTTAGTACATTTACCCTAGAAATAATAGATTAAAGGATATTTCGCGCAGCGACACGAGCTGAGCCCAGAAATTACCACAATCGCATATATGATTTTTTTCGGAAGAGTTACCCCGCGGACGTAAGGAAAAAGTTTTTTCATATTCATAAATCGAAATATTGTCTAGAGACTTCCAATTTGTTGCAAATTAAAGTAAATGATTGAATATTACTAAAAATATAAGAGTTTAGCTTACAATTGCGTTTTTCGACCATTTCGGTAGAGTCAAAGTTGACTGAAGGTTGAAATTTTGGCACTTATCGTTATTTATATGAAAATATCTCAAAACTGATAAAAGCTACAATCATGAGTATTTTTTTGTTGTATTCTACATAAAAATGCACATATTTTCATATATAATACTCCATGTAACGGCTAATTTAAAATGGTACAAAAATTATGTCAAGTGACGAAATAATTTCCGAGATGTGTCACAGATACTTTTTAGTGCGGCAAGAAAGAAATTCGCGCTTGCGCGCCTGCATAACGATTGTAAACAAAACAACACCTTCTTCCGTGAACTCCCAGCATCCCCCAAGACGCGTGATTCAAGAGTTTTCGGCTGGTAGGCCTAAAAGTATTTTTCCGCAAATTTTTAAAAAACATTTGTATGTCGACGTAAATTACGTCCAGTCGGCACACGAGACTAAAAATGTCGACGTAAAATACGTCCAGTCGGCAGTAAAGGGTTAATCTATCAGTGCACACCTATCTGAAGCATATATAATTAACCTAACAGCACTCACCTATCTGAAGCATATATAATTAATCTAACAGCGTGCACCTATCTGAAGCATTTATAATTAATCTAACAGCGTGCACTTATCTGAAGCATACATAATTAATCTAACAGTGTGCAACTATCTGAAGCATATATAATTAATCTAACAGCGCGCACCTATCTGAAGCATATATAATTTAAACAATTAATCAATATAGCTGTGTGTTTGCACGCACCAGGAATATACGTATATAAAGTGTACACAAATTTTTTATCACATTTATTTTAATCAACACATATATTGGCCTTTTATTTTTTCTGGGTTTGACCTGTGTCTGCAGGTGAAAAGTACCTGTAGCTCACTTTTCCAAGTATAAATAGATCCTAAATATACCAGAGAAAAAAGCTAGCATGGAATGCTGAAGTTACCGAACACCAAAGGGGATCGGTATAAGCACTGGGGCGAGTGGGAGCCACTTCTCACAGGACTTCTGCCAATTAGAGGATTCCTCTTTAAAGTCCCTCCCACAGCAAGAGTCGTTACAAAAGGCTACCCCTTCTACCCTCCGCTCGCTACTACTACTACTACCCACGCCCGCCATCTCATTCCTGTAATTAGCTCCTGTGTATGTGCATGTGTCTGAGCTGCTCCATTGGTGCCTTATTTTGCTGAAGCTATGTCTGCTGTAGTGCCTTCTGCTTCTTCATCCAAGTTGAGTATTCCATTTTGTGTTTTCGTAATTCGTGTGGTTATGATGCATTCTGTTTTAGCTATTTGGCCCCTTATTTTCGCGAACTGGGGAGTCGCTATTTCATCCGCCATTTTGGGTGCATCATCAGACGCGTGCGCTATTTACCCTTAGTTACTTCTTTTAATTATGTTTTCATCACGGTTATTGTTACCGTTTTTCATATCACATGCATTTTTCTCCAGCCGGTCTGGAGTTCAGATTATGGTTCGTAATTATACGACGTAGGCCTAACACGCTCCTGACGTCCTCTGGGGTACTTATTTTATTGTTTACTTCATGTTTATAGTTGTCTTCTTGCCTCAACCCTTCAGGAGCGTGTTCGCGCCCCTTCGTTCGTATTCCTTATCATGTATTGTATATGTGCATATTATTTGGACTGCCAGTTATCCTATCGTACTTTAGCATTGTAAGTAGAGTGAGTTCTCTCTCTCTCTCTGGTGATGTGATGCATGCATGCGTTGTTGTTTTAATGTGAACCAGATAGGTACTTGATTTTATGCACGTTTATGATTTTCATATCATTGTGAGGTTGGAAGTGTTGCTTTCCTTCCCTGGCTTACCCAACCAGGCCTAGGCTAGGTTTTGGAAGGTAAGCCAGGTGCCCCTACCCTCTACCCTTTAGGCCCTCTCCCCCCGTCTGCGCTACAGTGCTCGCGGGAAGGACATCAAGGATAGAGAGTTTCTCTCTTGTCATGTTGGACCTATCCTCCCTACCAGAGCACATCGAAATTTTGATTTTGGAGGGTTTGGTTGAGTACCCACCGTCCAAGTCATGACGTCCTTGGAGGCCTATCTAGCCTACCTGACCGGATCCGTAGCGATCTCGGAGGGCTAGGCTAGATCCATACTGGGTACCCTTTTTTCACCTTATGTCCCTCCATGCAACTCTTCCATGATACCTCATTATTGTATTGTATTGTATTGTTATTATGTGATGGTTTGGTCTGTGTATCGCCTTGACTTAGCCTCCTTTAGGGTAACAGTTGGCTTGCCGCCTCCTGCCCCTTTAGTAGTAGACTTGGACCTTCCGTTTGAGAGAGATCACCGATCGGTCGCTGTTCCAATCACGACTGGCCATGGGACCAGTCAGCCTACTACCCCTCGTAGTAGTAGGCTATACAGCCTCCAGTAGGTGCCTATCTCTCATCGGGTACTATAGCCAAGCAGTCACGACCAACCACCCCATACACACACACCCCCCTCCCCCCCCTAAACCCCCCAGCATCGGCTCTGCCTGGCGCTGTCTAATAGCTCGCGGTGCTAGTAATCTTACCGACAAACGGCCGCAGGAGCGTTTTTGTTCAGGTGGGGGAAGAAGGGGTTGGAGGGGAAGGGTTACTGGTATTACATGTAATCTCCCTATGTCTCCGGGATAGTAGCTCCACCGACTTGATGGTCTACCGTCACACCAGCCAGCGAGCTGCGCACCGGATCGTACATTTCTTCTGCTCTGCCGCTCAGTTGTCCCTTCTCCCTGTTGTCTCGCCTTCCCACTCAAGGGAGGTATGGATTCGGGCTCGGAGTTGCATTTCTAGCTACCTTAGAATTGCTTCTCCCCCCCACCCCCCTCGATGCATTCAGGTTCAGGTATAGATCTTACCTTCCCCTGTTCCGCTCGTATCAGCCTATCTCCGCCGGCATTACCTTTTGACAACTGGATTATGTGACTCCGGAGTAGGCTAAGCCCTTTAGAGATTACTCCACATTACCAGAAAGGTTATAAATTTGTTGAAAAACTCTGTAGATATATCTCCGGACCTTTAGGGTTCCGGCGTAGTGTGACTAACCATCACACTTGCCACCGGAGTTTATTATACCAGGTTTCCGCAGCTCAGTTTTTTGTTTTCTCGTTTTTATTGTGCTCCACTCCGGTGGGGATGATAGATAGTTCAGATATGCGACTACGACAATTCGTAGCCTTTCTGATTCAGTTCGACCAGACTAGAGATTAGGTCTTTCCTTCTTCCCGGTCCGGCGCGTCTCAGTCCCCATATAATGAGCTTATCTCTACCTTCCCAAAGGTGGAATCCAGAGCAGGCAGAAACACCCAGAGCTTTTTCTTTTATTCATTCAGTGAGTTGAAATCATTTAGTGAGTATGTCTTGAACCAATATCTAGGTTAAGGTGCATGCTCCCCTCCGGCGCTTGCGTATAATACTCATGAAAATTTTCAACTTACAGATGGTCCGTTGCTAAGCTGAAGGGTGCTCCGCCACCCTCGTCAAGCCCTGCGGCCATGTAGTCTGCAGGTCGCATTCTAACTGCGCCGTGCAACTTGAGAGCTACATGGTCTGGCACCCCGATGCTTGTACGGTGTGTTACGAGATGGTGTCGATCATCTCGGACGAGAAAGTAAGCATCTTCTTCACCTCGTCATTCTCATGAAATTTCTGTTACAGTAACTTATGAAATTTCTTGCATATTCTATTCCCCGAGTGGGATGTTAATTCGATTCCCTCTTTTACAGGGTAGCTTGGCCCTCTGGCAGGAGACAAAAGCGTCTCTCAAGAGCAGGGTGGGGGGTTTTGGCAAGAACATCTTAGCGGGACACCTTACGTCTTGTCAGAGGAACTGTGCTCTCTGTTGTACCTAGGAGCCACGGCCACGACGACTGTTCCTGCGGACATCGCCAACCCCATCATTGAAACCATCAGGCTGGAGAGGTTGCCCATTCCGGAGGATCAAGACTGCGATCTAGTGGCGGAAGAGGTGGCGGCCATCAGCCTCCACCGCGAACCGATGGCCACCGAGGAGGAGGTAGGTAGGGAGGTAAGTGAGGCAGGTAGTCTCTTTAGTCCCACTCCTTCTTCTTGCACTTCTTTCCAGGGCTTCTCTAAGTCCACCCCTGCTTGGGAAGGATCGGTTTTGGTCATTTCCAAGGTCAAATCAGTGAAGCCGAGATCCCTACCAAAGGGATCTAAACCCGCTCCGGCAGGTGCGACTAAGTTGTCTTCGGCCCCGAAGCTGTCGACCTCTGCTGCAAAGTCGCCCGCCTTCAAAGCTTCTCCCCCTCCTAAGTGGTCGAGAGCCAAGTCCTCCAGATCCAAGCTGACGGAGTCCGGCTTTGATCAGGAGGCATTCGCTAACCTTCTAATGTCGAAGGTTAGAGAAGTAGTCGATGAGAGGCTTGAGTCGATGTCCACACGACTCACTTCGGGCCTAGATAACCCCGGTCAAACAATAACATCCCTGACTGAGAGGATCAGAGCCCAGGAGGAACTGATGACCGGAATCCTCCAGTCTGGAACCACAGCACAGACCATGATGGTTCCGGACGCGTCAAAGCTGCCGCCATTTGACAATAACAACCCGTGGTGGTTAGCATTGCATGCCCACTTTTCTGACAGAAAGCTGACGATAGAAGGTTGCGGAACCCGACCGATAGAGGATTTTGAGTTTTTCCCGGAGAGTCTCCAATTCCCATTTCCGGGATATGTCAGAATAGCAGAAGACGCGCTAGTCAGGTTAGACCCTAGGGACCAAGACCAAGCTGTATGGGTTCACACCCTTACAGAGTGGGCATGTGTAAACATGACGCCCCATAAAGGTAGCTTCACGATGTTTGAGACCCCAGAAGGAGTTTCGTCGCCCTGTACATTCAAAGTAGCGGAACTGGCCATGCAAACAGCTGCGGAGGATAAACCTTTACCGGTTCTAAAAGAGACTGAGGCTACCTCCTTACTCTTCCCGCAGATGTGGAGTTTTGGAATGACGCCCCGGCTACATTTATGGCAGGTAAACTTGACCCGGAATGACCCTCCACCCTGTTTGCAGAGAAGCTACCCAGGATTCCGGACCACTTGGTCAAGGCGGAATTCGAGGCGAGAACTAGACTGGGCAGGTCGATCAACTCAGTCACCTCGGCGGAGTTGGTTGCTACAACCTACGCGGATGAACATCTGTTCCGGGTCCTCATGAAGGCTCTTTTACATACAGGCGGACCTGTATGATTTTATCATGGCGAGACGAGCCTGCAGGAAGCACATCCTTGGGAGTGCTTCCATAAGACATGAGCCCAACAAACTGATAGTCTTCTATATGGGGCCGAAAACCTGTTCCCGAAAGACGAAGTTGATAACGTCTTTCATGAGGCAGCCAGAGCCAACCAGAGTCTTCGGGTCCGTTGGGGACTTCCTTTCAAAAGGAAGTTTGATGGCCCCAGACACCAATCCAGACCCAGGAAGAGGCCAAGGAAATTCCATCCTTACCAGCCCTCTCAACCTCAGGCGGTGGTCCAAGCGGTCCCGGTCTCCCAGGTCGGTAAGCCTTCGACATCAAAGGCTCAACCGTAGCAACAGTATGTTCTGGTGCAAACTCCGCCGGCTCAGCAACCCTCATCCTCAACAGCCTTGGTAGCTTCCCCAGCCTTCAACCCCTCCTACGAGTTGCGAGGCACATTTCGCGGCTACAGTAGGCATGCCGGAAGTAGCAGAGCCAGAGGTGGCGCCCGGCAGCGGGGTGGATTTAGAGGCAGAAGCTTCAGAGGAGGCAGAGGAAGCAGACCTGCAGCCAACCAGTGAGAGTCCGCAGGTGGGAGGGAGATTATATCTCTTCCGGGACCATTGGACCTTCAGTCCATGGGCCCACAGCATTGTTTCGAAAGTTCTAGGGTGGAAATGGGAGAAAGGGCCTCCTCCACCAATCAGTTTTCACCAGCCTCCGACAACGGACCTTCTAGACTATGCCAAAGATCTCCTGCGCAAGAAGGCTGTAAAGAAAGTAAAACGTTTAAAGTTTCAAGGACGTCTGTTCAGTGTCCCAAAAAAGGACTCGGACAAAAGAAGAGTGATTCTGGACTTGCCCTGTCTCAATTCATACATTCAATGCGACAGATTCCGCATGCTGACCGTCTCGCAGGTACGGACCTTACTTCCCCGTGGGGCCGTCACCACCTCTATAGATCTTACAGACGCTTACTATCATGTTCCGATAGCAAGAAATTTTTCTCTGTACCTAGGCTTCAAACTAGAAGAGCAAGCTTACTCATTCAGAGTCATGCCGTTCGGGCTCAACATAGCGCCCAGGATATTCACCAAATTAGGAGAGACGATAGTTCAAGAGCTAAGAACTCAAGGGGTAATGTAAGTAGCTTACCTACACGACTGGCTCATTTGGGCAGCCAGCGACGATGAGTGTCTCAAAGCAACAGCCAAAGTGATAGAATTCTTGGAGTATCTGGGTTTCCAGATAAACAAGGAAAAATCTCGGCTCATTCCAGCTTCCTGCTTTTAATGGCTGAGGATCCAATGGGACCTAAACAAGCACAAACTATCTCTCCCATCCAAGAAGGTTAGGGAGATAGCGAAGGCTACGAGACAGTTCCTCAAGAACAAAAAGGCTTCTCATCGTACCCAAGAGAGAATCCTAGGTTCGCTACAGTTTGCCTCGGTAACGGACGTCCTATTGAAAGCCAGACTGAAGGATATCAACAGAGTCTGGCGGAAGAGAGCCAACGTCAAATTCAGGGACAAGATTTCTATAATTCCGCCAATATTAACAAAAAGGCTCCGTCCATGGGCGGAATGCCGGAACCTGTACAAATCAGTACCACTGCAATTCCCTCTGCCGTCTCTAACTATCCACATGGATGCCTCTCTGAGCAGTTGGGGAGGTTACTTGCAATACAAGAAAGTTCCAGGAACGTGGTCGGAGATGTTCCGCCAGTTCCACATCAATGTTCTAGAAGCGATGGCCATTTTCCTGACTAAAACATCTGGCTCCAGCCAGAAACGTTCATATAAGGTTAGTCTCAGACAGCTCAGTAGTAGTCCATTGCATAAACAGAGGAGGCTCCAGGTCAAGCAAAATAAATCACGTAATGATTGCGATTTTCTCGTTAGCAACGAAAAATCGTTGGCACCTGTCAGCCACCCACCAGGTAGGAGTAAGGAATGTCGTCGCAGACTCACTTTCCAGGCAACTCCGCTTGAGTCAGAGTGGTCCCTGGACATGAAGTCATTCCGCTGGATTTGCAATCAAGTCCCGGACCTTCAAGTGGACCTATTCGCCACGGAATCCAATCACAAACTACCATGTTATGTGGCTCTCAACCTGGACCCTCTAGCTTATGCTACAGACGCGATGGACATAGACTGGAACGTCTGTTCCCGCCAGTGAATCTTCTGATAAATGTCCTGCACAAGCTAAGGTCTTTCACAGGACAGGTAGCATTGGTGGCACCCAACTGGCCGAAGAGCCAGAACTGACTCAAGTAGTACAAACTTGGACTGTGTCAGCTTCCTCAAGAATTCTGAGTGCCCTAACTTTATGGACTTCATGAAGTTTGCAGCCCAAAAGGACGCTAGTATTGACCCACTAAACATCTTGTTCATAGAATCAGATAAAAGAGAGTCAACGCTCAGACAGCAGTGAAGAAATTGGCTATCTTCCTAAAAGAATTGGATGCCCAAAACATGACTACAAATCTGGCAATTTTGTTCTTTAGAACTCTATTTGAGAAAGGCCTAGCTGCTAGTACCATTACTACAATCAAATCTGCCTTAAGGAAGATTTTTCAGCTTGACTTTAGTATTGACTTGTTAGATTCGTACTTCTCTTCAATCCCAAGAGCATGTGCCCGCCTGAGACCAGTAGACCGCCCCCATACAGTCTCCTGGTTTCTGAATGATGTACTTAAATTAGCCTCAGACACTGATAATGATTCATGCTCATATACAACCCTTCTCAGAAAAACCTTATTCTTAATGAGTCTCGCTTCAGGTGCCAGAATATCTGAACTCTCGGCACTCTCTAGAAACCCAGATCATGTCGAATTTCTCCCGTCGGGTGAAGTACTACTATCCCCGGATCGGAAATTCTTGGCTAAGCATGAGGACCAACAAAATAGGTGGGCTCCGTGGAAAATAATTCCTCTTACACAAGACACATCTTTGTGTCCTGTCATCACCCTTAAATCCTACCAGACCAGGATTTCCAAAAATTCTTCAGGCCCCCTTTTTATTAGAGAGAAAAGTGGCATGATTTCCCAGAAAGGTATTAGACAACAAATCCTCTATTTTATTGAACAAGCCAACCCGGATTCAGTTTCGCACGTCCATGACATCCAGGCAGTGGCTACCTCGATTAATTATTTTCATAATATGAATTTCAAGGACCTGAAGAAATATGCGGGTTGGGAATCTCCGGCAGTACGTATTCAAATGCCACTATCTCAAAAACCTAGAGGCCCTTAAATTCTCAACAGTGGCGGCAGGGAGCATAATCTCCCCCGAATAACCGATCTTTTAAAAACTCTTTTCCTCCCTTGATTCTCTCTCCTTCCTACCTGCCTCGCTCGTATCCCCTACCCACACTCCCTCCTCCGGGCAAGGCTGGTTTCTTTACCATTCCGTCGCTGGACTTGTATATAACTTTGTGTATCACTTACCTGTTTTGTACATATTCCTTTGTATATTCATATTGCTTTAGATACCATTCCATTATTCTGTTTTGTTATTACTAGTTTTAAGCCCTTGTTTAAGTCCTAGTTTTAATTAGTCAGATAAGTTGTCCGTTGTTATTACGGCTCATTAAATTCATTTTTTTGTGAACTTCAAGTTTCACTCTCCCTTTTACTTTTGTCTGGTATCTTTCAAGCTTGTATTGCATTCTCTGATACTTTTTCACCGGCAGACACAGATCAAACCCAGAAAAGGGATTTTGACAAAGGAAAAATCCATTTCTGGGGGAAGACCTGTGTCGCCCAGTGAACCCGTCCCTCTTTCTTTACCCACCCTTTAGCCAATCCAAGCTGGGGTGTCTATTCCAGGAATGAGATGGCAGGCGTGGGTAGTAGTAGTAGTGGCGAGCGGAGGGTAGAAGGGGTAGCCTTTGTAACAGCTCTTGCAGTGGGAGGGACTTTGAAGAGGAATCCTCTAATTGGCAGAAGCCTTATGAGAAGTGGCTCCCACTCGCCCCAGTGCTTATACCGACACCCTTGGGTGTTCGAGCTGAGGGTAGTAACTTCAGCATTCCATGCTAGCTTTTTTCTCTGGTATATTTAGGATCTACTTATACTTGGAAAAGTGAGCTACAGGTACTTTTCACCGGGTGACACAGGTCTTTCCCAAGAAATAGATTTTTCCTTTGTCAAAATCCCTTATCTCTCACAAGGAACCATTAATTTTTATCCTTAAAACCTTATATTAATACATATAATCTTTGTGTGTCATGTAACTACCCGAAATGCATTAGAATTTTGGTGGAGTATTTATCTTCATGACTTGCATTTATATAAGTATATCAATATAGCATATATGTAATCTTTTGGATTTAAATCACTCTAGTTGAATTTTACCTATATATCCTTTTTTTTCTTAGAATATGTCATTATTACTTACCGTATAACCATGCTTTATTATATTACTGATTGCATTAGTCACTTATTTACCATTTGAAGTGCCATGATTTTGTATTACCTCTATCTGAAATAGCACTCACACACATCCTGTGGAAAGGCATTTTTCGACCTGACTGATCTTATATATGTATGTACTTAATTTTGTTATCGTGACCGAGAGATATGTAATATTCAAATTACTTAATAAAAGTAATGTAGGACATTCCTTAGAAGAAACGCATAACACTTAATCAGGTCAGGGGTCAACAAGGAAAGTATGCCAAAAACCACAGTCACAGGATGCATGTGAAGGCTAGCTAAGCATAAATAGAAAACACAAACATCAACCTTCTTGCATGGGAACCTACTTTGGCTCTCATGAAAACTTAAATGATGAGTTGTTTTAACCTAAAAAGAGGTGTTCGTTCGTACACATGTATATTTTGTTAGGTTTGCTAACCTACCGTTTTGTAAATCAACCTGTAAGAGATCACTTCCTCTTTCTCCTTCGTCTGTCATAGACATCCAATTCTTCTCTGCAAAACCTATCTCACGATGTAACATTTTTAAAGAATATATATATTTTGGGCTACCTCTGTGTTTCCACAACATACCTTCAATCAACCTAAGTAACATAAGGAAAAAGTTCAAAATATATCTTCCTGCCTGTACAGAGAGAGAGAGAGAGAGAGAGAGAGAGAGAGAGAGAGAGAGAGAGAGAGAGAGAGAGAGAGAGAGAGAGAGCTCTGTGAACCTCCCATAATCAAACGCTGTTCCCATCAGCGAACCAAAAGTACACACCGAGGCCTACATGTATCCAGGTCCTTACATATATCGGTGGCAAGCATCGGTTATGAGCATCAGGAGAAGTTAGCGTGTCTGAGAAGAGAGCCAGTGCTGGTTAAAGAGTTTTTGTAGCAGTATTATTGGTGGTCAATTATTTTGTGGTTCTTGAAGCTGTTGGTTGAATTACTGTCGGTATTGTATGCTTGAAGGTTGTTGTGCCTGTGTTGTTCAATCTGTTGTGCTTGTGAGTATGTTGTGTTGTAGATGAGTTGTTGGAGTTGTGAGTTGTTGAGTGTTGTTGTGGTTCCTTGGTGTTGTAGGCGGTGTTGACTTGTTGTGTTATTGGTTTTTGGTGCTGATAGTGATTGTTGTGCAGTGGTCTTTTGTTATTTAGTTATTGAATTATTGTTTGGTTGTTGTCCTTGTTCGGTTGTCTGTGTGTTGTGTTACAAAGGCTGGGCTAGGCTAGCCTAGCCTAGCTATATCCAGTGTACAGCAGCGCAGCTCCTCACCCTAAGTATGAGGCGAGTACATGTGTTTGTGATAGGAGTTTTTTGTTTTTTATTGGCGCCCAACGTGGGGCTGCTGGTGTGGCAGCTGCAGGATGGGTGGTGTGGTGGGTTGTATGATTGGTGAAGAAAGCGAGTATGGAAGGTCTGACTGAAGTGGAGAGGCTGGAGGAGGAGTTGCGGTTGGCGAGGGAAGCTAAGGAAAGATTGGAAGGGGAGAATGAGAGGTTGAGGGTAGAGTGTGAGGAGCTGACGAGCGAGTTAGAGGAAATGAGAGGAATGCTAAGGAGTGCAAAAGTGGAAATGAAAGAAGAGGTGAAAGGAGCAGAAGAGAGAATGGTTGAGAAAATGGACAAAAAATTTGGAGTAATGATGAATGCAGTGCAGGAGATGATGAAGGGATTCATGGGAGAGGGAGCAGTAGAATTAGGCCTACTTGGTCTTGTGATGGGCCAGGAGCAATTAAGAAAATGAAAAAACAAGTGGATTAGAGTATGAGTGACGAAGGTGATTTGTTGTGGATAAGGATAAACCTGAGGACAAGAATAAGAAGGGGGTGGAGGAAAAGAAGAAGACTAAGGGAAAGAAGGCTAGTAAGGATGACGGACAGGATGAGACTAGGACTGAATACGTTGGGGAAAGGGCTGAGAGTGATTTATATAGTGGTGAGTGGAAATAGGTAGGGAGAAAGAAGGGCAAAGAGAGCATAATCAATAGCATGGATGGTAGTATGGAAGTTGACTCATTGTATTCAGACGAGGTTAAGAGGGATCAGAATGGAAGTAGTGAATGTGAGAGTGAGAGTGAGCAGGAAGTACAAAAGGCTGTGTATATGAGAGAGGTACCCCGATGTGCACAATACGAGGAATATGGTAGTAGGGACATAAGGGACTCTTTCTAAGGAACATGAGAAGTATTGTGTGGCTAAGTATGGGGTTGACAAGAGAGTTTGGTAGCTTTTCGACGGGATTTTTGTTGAGTATGTATGAGGTAATGATGATTGTAAGGAATGTGCCTTATGAAAGTGTGGAAGCCAGGATTGTGGAACAGGCAAAGAGGATAAAGAGTAGCATTAGACATAGGAGAAAACATGATTTTGATGAGGCAAGAATGAATGTTGGTGAGTCGTTGTCAATGTAAGGGTGCAGGTTGAAAACATTAGCAAGGAAAAAGTTTGGGGACGAAGCGATAAATAAGTGTAAAGCATTAGTGAAGAAGTTGTTGGCGACTGTGCCTGAGAGTGTGTATGAGTTTATATATCTGAAACGCAAGGAGAAAATGCAATGGACGAATGAAAGGTTGACGTGGAACAACATTTTAGAAACAGTAGAGGATTACGAGTTAGATAGGTGTGTGAAAGAGAGTAGAAGTGTTAGTGTTAGGACTGAAGTAGTTGACGTTATGCCAGAGTTTAAAAGCTATAGGGAGGCAGTTTTAGAAGGGCCGAGGTGAATGGCAGAGAGAGTGGTTGATAGAAGCATTAGAGCAAGTGGCAGAGAGAGTGGTTCATAGAAGCATTAGAGCAAGTAAGTATAGTTAACCCTAAGAGAGATCGGAGTGCAAGCATTGGAAGAGTAAGGTCAGTTAGTCGTGAACGAGAGCAGCAGTGTTACAGATGTGGAAAGTCAGGACACAAGAAGAATTAATGTCAGAGGGCATTAGAGGCATGCTTCAGGTGTGAGCTGGGGCATTTAGTAAGCGAGTGTAAGAATGATAGGGATAGGGAAAACTCTATCACAAGAGTACAGGCGGTCCCCGGGTTACGACGGGGGTTCCGTTCTTAAGACGCGTCGTAACCCGATAATCGTCGTAAGCCGGAACGACGTTCTTGAAAACATGTCCACAGGGAAAATTTCACTACTAATTTGCAATTTTTCTTAGGGTTGTATCTCTAAAATTATCACTAATTTACTTTTTTTCATGTGCAACACTGTGTATTCACAAATTACTGTATATTTTCATTGAAAATCAGGAAGAGAGAGAGAGAAAGAGAAGTAGAGAGAGAGAGAGAGAGAGAGAGAGAGAGAGAGAGAGAGAGAGAGAGAGAGAGAAATAACTCCTCAGGTTTCAATAGATTGAAATGGTCTGTAGGCAACTTTTTCCCCCTCCCCCATCCCAAATAAATACATATATTTCTCCAGAGAAGAGAGAAGAGAGGACTGTGCAATTATGTTTGTCTGTCTATCAATTCTTTTTCTGAGAGCGAGAGAGAGGAGAGAGAGAGAGAGAGGAGAGAGAGAGAGTTGTCCTTACAGTATTTAAAAGAGAGAAATGGAATGATTATTGTATTTAAAATACTCAGATATGAATTTTGTACTTATAGTATTATTACTGGAAAATATTAATGATAAACTTATTACATACACGTCCATGAAAATGATCTCATCTCAGTAAGAGAGAGAGAGAGAGAGAGAGAGAGAGAGAGAGAGAGAGAGAGAGAAGAGAGAGATTACATAAAACCATTAAATTCATTGACCATTGTAAGGCATTGTTAAGCTTGAGTGTCACTCGAGTTGAGGTGGGGAAATTGATACAGAAAAAGACAAAGGGAAAGAATTTTCTTTTGAAATTAGTTATCGTATTATTACGTACTTTTATTATTATTATTATTATTATTATTATTATTATTATTATTATTATTATTATTATTATTATTATTTGAAAATATAATAAAACACGTGCATCTACCATAAAAATTCTCTTCATCTCAGTAAGAAAGAGGAATTATCCTTACAAGTGAAATGGAAAGGTCATTTTCATCTCTTTAAAATACGACCATTATGAATTTTGTAATTAAAGTTTTATTCTTATTATTATTATTATTATTATTATTATTATTATTATTATTATTATTATTATTATACTTATTATATTAAATTAAATAACTGAAATTATCAATAAACATTTTACATACTAGTACCATACAAAAATTCTTTACATCTCGGTAAAGAGAGAGAGAGAGAGAGAGAGAGAGACGAGAGAGAGAGAGAGAGAGAGAGAGAGAGTATCTCTCTCTGTTTATAACGCTTTCCAGCGAAAGAGAGGGAGGGAGTTACCACTATGTATGACACATTATTATCTTGTGTGGCCAAGAGAGAGAGAGAGAGAGAAGAGAGAGAGAGAGAGAGAGAGTGGAGAGGAGAGAGGGAAGAGAGAGAGAGAGTTGAACCTTAATTAAAAGTGACGATGGATAGATTAGTACGTATTGTATTTCTTTAACATACTATCACATATGAATTTTGTAATTACAGTTATTATCATTATTATTATTATTATTATTATTATTTGAAAGTATTAAAAACAAATAGTAAAAGTACATAAAAAATCTTGAGTCTCAGTAAATGAGAGAGGAGAGAGAGAGAGAGAGGAGGGGGGGGGGAAATGTCAGGACCACGTGATTGCAACACTGCAGCTCTCCCCCAGCTCTTCCCCCTCCTGGCTGTCACAGAACTTGATATATAGCTGACAGTTTTAGTACCTGGATCTCGAAAAAGGTTACTGGAAATTACTTCAAGAAGACTGGGATTTCCTTCATTCTTCCATAATTTTTTAAATATAAGCTAAAATCTTACTAATTCACTATGGTATTTTCTTTAATGAATTGATATTATTGCTGTATAAATTAATATTAATATTTGAAAATAGTAAATCATTTATTTATCATACTAAAAAACATACATCTTTGTAGTATAGAGAGAGAGGGAGAGAGAGAGAGAATTATAGTGATTATTTTCGTTGGAAAATACAAAGAGAGAGAGAGAGAGAGAGAGAAACTGTGCTAAACTATAAAGGATTCTTATCTTATCATAGTATGTGTTTTTTAAGAGCGTCGTAAACTCGGAGCGTCGGAAGCGTCAGCGGCGGTAACCTCGGAACAAGTGTCGTAACCCAGGGCGGATTTTTCAATGAATATTTAAGAAAAAGCGTCGTAACCTCAGAACGTCATAAGCCGGACCCGTCGTAACCCGGGGACCGCCTGTATATATAATGTTCTAAAGGTCCCTGAAGATGAACTCAGGGAACAGTTCGAAAGCTTTTTGTAAAGTCTTAAAAATTATACACAGACTCTTAACACTTTGTAGTATTGTGGACCCTTTAGAACAAAGATAGGGATATTAAGTGTTACAGGTGTGGACAGGTAGGGCACATAGCAAGTGGATGTCAGGGTACCTGTGTGAATGTGATTTGTGGTAATTGCGGGAAGAACAGCCATTATGCTAGGATGTGTGAAGAACAGCGTGCGAAATGTGTTGAATGTGGAATGGAAGGTCATGTAGCGAGTGTGTGTTGGCAAAAGAGGATGAGTTAGGCTGGAAATTCGGGAAACTAGGTACAAAGGGGATTCAGTTGGGTGGGTCCTTTAGTGTGCGACAGCATGTTCGGGAGAATGAGACAAATGAATGGTTGAGGGTGAATAAGTATGAGCCGAGTGTCAGTGAACAAATGGGTCTGGGAGATTGACAGTTAGTGTTGGCTGAGTATGGAAGAAAGCGGGAGAGTGTAGAGAAAGGAAATGGAAGGAAGAAGCGTGAACGGCTCGGTAAGGGGGTTAGTGGTAGGGTGCAAACGGTTGATAAAGCACGTAGTGCGGATGACTTTGAGGGAATGAATGATACTTATACTGTATGTGGGTTTGAAATAACAGGGATAAGTGAGACTTCAGTAGGAAGGAAACCTAGTGGTCAGGAGGTAGTTGATAGGACAGAAGTATGGATGAACTGAGTGGTTTGGTAACAGAAATAAGGGAGATGTTGGGACCAGATCTAGATGTCGATGAAGTAGTGAATGAGATTTGGGAGGATAGTAGTGAGGGAGATAATGGGAATTTGAGTGAAAGTGGTTTGGAAGAAGTGAATAGTGATGTAACTGAGAGAATGTATGAGGGTCCTCAAACATCAAATATATTATTTTCTATTTTCATTGTTATTGGTGAAATTTGCAGTTCAGTATAATCTATATTTAATTTGTCGTATGTATATCATTTTATTGTGGACATATTTGCTGTTCCTAAATTATTTTAATTTTCCTGTGATGTTGTGTTTTCCAGATTCGAGGACTCACACATTCGCGGATTTCTCTCAGGAACATTTCCCAGCATTATTCGGGGAAAATTCGCATATTCGCGGTATTTTTCTATGAGAAATATCCACATTTTCCTGGTTTTTTTTATCAATTTCATCATAAAATGCACTTTTTGTGATAAAACTATAAAAAATAACCAGGTATGAACATTTTTAGTGGGTTTTTCTTGAGTTTTAACTAACAAAATAGGCTGTTTTCAGCATTTTTATAGGGGTTCCAACTATTTACGGGTTCTAACTATTCCTGGGGGGGTCTGGTACGCCTCCCCCACAAATACAGGGGGAACACTGAAATAATTTTTTTGTGTTCCCTAATAAGTTGTTGGACTTCTCCTAAGTGCAGTCTCATTAATAATCCATTTAGTACTGTGGTACCTCGAGATACGAAAGGCTCAACTTACGAAAAACTCAAGATACGAAAGCCAATACGAAAAATTTAACGGCTCTACATACAAAAAGTTTTCAAGATACGAAAGGTTTCTGTAAAGTCTGTGATTCGCCCGAACCACCGATAACAATTTTGAAACTCGAGCGCCGCCAACTTAGTAGACTCGCCACCATCCTCCTGCTCTCCCATTGGTTCCTGATGCTAGTCGCGGCCATGAGATCCTTCTCTCCTATTGGCCAGCATCCCTCCCATCATGCATCTATGCCACTCGGCACCAGCATCGTTATCGTACACATGCGGTATTCGTTCGGTCTAACGATTTCGTTTAGTAACATAATTTCGTTAGTGATTTCGTTGCAGTTGTATACGTACTTTATCGTGTTGTGCGGAAACTTTATTCTACTTATACGTAAATTACGTACAAGATAATGTAGTCATGGGTCCCAAGAAACTTGAAATTCACGGAAAGAAGAGGATGCTCTCTTTGGAAACGAAGATGGAGATTATCAAGAAGTATGAAGCTGGTATGCGATTGAGTGTGATCGCCAAGGAATACGACTGAAATCCGTCGACAATAGGCACCATCCTTAAGCAGAAGGATGCCATCAAAGCAGCTACACCTTGCTTGGTGAGACGTTCCCACACGCAGTCAGATTAATCAACAGATATCACAAGTTCAACTTACGTCTAGAATTTGAGAAATATCTAGAAGTGTTCGTGAACTATCGGTGATAAGATTAGTGTGAAAATAGTAGGATAAAGCGTCTACTAAGTTAGTTTATCAAGTGAAATACTGTAAATCAGAACAAGATGACAGTAAGTTCCAACTGTGGAAAAAAATGGCGAAATTTAGCTTGTTTGGTAAATTCGCAATACGATGAGGTAGCAGGAAGGGAACTGGCATTTCTCATCTATGAGATCAGCAACAGTCCTAACCAAAAAGATACAAAAGCATTCATAGATATATTAGAAGGATATAATCCTTCAAACTGGAACAAATCAACAGAAAACATCTTGAAAATAATTGAAGAAGTTCCAAATAAAATCCAAGTGGTCAAGAGACTCATAAAGAAAATATATATAAAGAGGTGAAAGAGGGGGAATGGCTAATAATATGTTTAAAGTGTTTTATATTATAATAAAGTCACATAGCTCTACTCGCCTAGAGACAAGGGGTGGTACACTGCAAAGTTCACATGGGAGAGAAGGGTATTTGCTGAACAAGCAACTTGTCTCAGAGGTCGTTCCCCGTTTGCGAGGCATGTGCATTCGTTTGTACGCGTATTACAGGCCTACTGGTTCAGGGTACTTGTGGAAGACGCATTCTTTGTGCAAAGGAGAAAACAAGTGGTTGCTCGAAGTGTCGGGAGAAAACGCCCATCGAAAAGGTAAGACACGTTCTATAAAACTTAGAAATCTGTTACCTTTTGGAAAAGAGAGAGAAGTGTGGAAATATTTCTCTTTACGTAAATTCTTTGAAAAGAGTGACGTGGGGTGTCTATATAACTATTATCTTTATTACAGATGGGTCCGATGCCATAGTTGAGTAGGAATGGGATTCTCTAACTGATAACTGACAAATACTAGACAATGTGACTTGTTTGGGGTTTGAGAGTGTAACCTTAGTCAGGAAGGTAGAATGTTATCTTATTGGTTTTCTTTATGGGCAGATTTGGGTATTTATGCCATTATGACTTGTTAATCATTTTGTTCTTTGTTATAACCAATTGCTTTGGGAAATAAATGATATTTTTTTATATTTACGCAGTCTTAATAAGCCTCGTGACATCTTAAAGAGTTCCCAGTTTGTGTAGTTTAGAGAATAAAGGGGGCGTAATAGTGGTGGCCGCGGTAAAGGCTTTTTATATATTTTTCAAGCTGTAGGTACGCTCCGAAGGGACTGGTGACCAGTTAGAAATAGGGGGTTTCCGTTTTTATTTTGATAGGAGAAGGGGTTATTATCATGTCACAGGCAACTCAGGGTCATTACTGCTGATTCGACAGAGAGAAGCTGTTCCTCAGACAGTCTTCCTCTCCCAAGCCAAGTCAGTTGATTTCTTGAGATTACGGAATAAAGGTGTTTAAAAACAGAGAAAAAAATGAAAAAAATGAGAAAAGTTTAGTTTTCGACATATTAAAGTGTTTCGCAGTTCGCGCATGTTTGCGGTGTATGTGAATTCAGTTTACGGTCATATGAAGACGTAAGTGTATTTTAGAGTTTTTTTTTCTTTCTTATTTTTTTTTCCCTCTTTTTGTTTTGTGGATTTTCTTTAACTTTTTGTTCTTGTTCATGTTCCTTGTGTTTGTGTGTGGCGAACTTGCCTGAGTGGGATTTTTGCGGCAAGTTCGTGCCAGAGAGAGAGAGAGAGAGAGAGAGAGAGAGAGAGAGAGAGAGAGAGCGAGTTAGCTCGGAAACACCTTGCGTTCTTTCTTTTCCTATCCCTTCCTTGTTATTATTTTATTTTTTTTTATTGTCATTTTCGTGGGGTTGATTTTGTGATGATGGGGGACGGGGCACGCTTACCTTTTGTTATCTGTTGTTGAAAAATTTTTTTTTCTTGATTGGGTTTAGTGTATATAAATACATTGATGTTATTGAGATCGGGGAACAGCCTTGGGAAACAAGATAAAATGGCGGATGCTAAAACCGACGACGCTACTACATCACGTGACGAACATTTCTGCGGGGGTCAGCCCGTTCAAAGGGATTGTGGATGGCGCTTTGTCACAACCTGTGAATATTTTCATAGAAGGAGTTAATAATATTTAGCGGGAAGGAAGGAATATAGTAGACGATGTAGAGGCATTCAGAGAGGCGAAAAGCTTTGCTAGATTTCAATAAGGAGACCTCAGTCATAGGTCAAGGAGTTTCCAATTTACAAAATGTCGTACCTGGACAGACTTGCAAGCATTTCTGAAAACAGCATATGGCTCAAAGGAACATGGAGATATGGTGAGAGACCTTCGAGGTCTTTATAAACTACGGAAAGGCACTAATAGCCTTGCAGAACATAGTTCAAAGCTGTTTGACGCAGTGGCAGATTGGGTAGGAAAATTTGAAAAACATCTAAATGGGTTACAGGGGATAATCTCCCTCTAAATAATGTTCATAAACTGATCTATTTTTCCCTGCTCTTACACGAGGTACCCGATGCAATAGTGGATAGCTTTGATGAAAGGTTGAGCCTACCTCAGACGAAGAATTACTTTATCCCAAATAGATAAACACAGGTCTAAATGTCCCACCGTAGATAGCACAACTTTTAACGTGACAGGCCCGAGGGATAGAAGTACAGAGAGACACGGAACTTTCTCCTCAATCGTCTGTGTGCAAAAGTTGAGTATAACAAAAGATCGATCGATCAAAAAGCAACAGCAGTTGCGTTGTTTTCAACTGCAATAAACCCTAATGGACATCCAAAGAAATTGTGTGTAGGGGCTAAATATTGCGGAATGGTGTAAAAGTACTGAGGCAATTATTGGCAGTCTTGTCCGGTCCTAGCTACGGAGTAGATGCTAGGGCCTGCACCGCAAGGTTCTGGTAAATTAATAATGTTGAGAAACTTCCCAGGCGGGTGTCCAAACCAGAGGGCAAAGGGGATCGGGCGAAATTTTTTGGAAGCCCACGATATCAACAAAAAGGGTGACAGGGTGATTGGGTACATGGCCAATTGTGGTCTTCGTGGGGGGACTCCCCATGAGCCCAAGCCCAAATAGTCTATGGAAACAGTAGGGGTGATGGATGGATTCCCGGTTTTCATAGACACTGGGGCGGCATCAATAAATCTAATGGAACTAATAATTTGTATTCAATCCATTTTCTTCCCAATTACCCTTTGACAGCCCACCTCTACGGAGACCGGTGTGTTTGGGAGCTGTTGGCAAAGCCCATAGATTAAACCCCACCCTGGGTTGTGTACAAATAAGGTTTGCTTGCTTCGGGGATGACAGAGTTGGTTAAACAGAACCTTTTTTTGGTAATAAAAGGAATTGCCTTCTAGGTAATAAAATCTTGTTGGGGTGCATCCTCTTGTAAGAAGACACAAGATTTCGATCCATGCGGGTGCTAATGGGATAACAACTCGGGAAAAATGAATTACCTCATACCATAATGAGGACGTGAATAGAATGGAGGACGTTGGAGGTTATTGAAAGAGGACGCGGTGCTCTCGGTTGGTATTAATGGCGGTGTGTGAATACGAACGTGTTTATGGGGAAAGGTAATGTTAAAACACACGTTGGTGATCTGGGAGATTGATTACGGGGTTCTATCTAGGAGTTTTCATAGTCGGTAACAATGGATACTAACCAATACTGGTGATGATAACTAATGATGGATGTTGTTTCTGATACTAAACAATTGCGGGGTGGGATAATACTGAGGGTGGTGGTAAGTTTGTATGGGGCTGGTGGCAATAGGGAATACTAACCACCAAATATTAGAGGGTTGTTTTATTTTGTGAAGAGTTATGTTTACTACCTCAGGTTCAAAGGTTTATGGTAAAAGCTAAATTGAAGGAAATATGCAGGAAAACCCACAGGATGTGTGTTGTATTGAAAACAGTGAAAAGCCTCAGGGAGTTGTTAGCACGGCATCGGTGAACAGTGTAATCCAAAGGAATGGGGTTACGTGGGTGGTGGAGCCTATTGAAACTGTAATGCATACAGTTAGGAGATAACCAAGGAAAAATCCATATATAAGTAGACTTCCCATGATTGGAAACTGCGATAGTGGTTCTGTGGCTATCGTAGATGGGAAAACCTGAGTTTTCCGGAGGCAGGAAATACAATCAATGGAAACAAACATTTAGTGAACATTTGGCTAAATGCGGATTAATAGCGAACACGTTGAAGCGATAAGCCCGGCTCCTTGGCGGAAATTTTGGGTGGGATACAGTAGCCTTGTCAAGGTTTGAATAAATTGGGGGTTTGACTAATGTGGTTAGAGCGATAAGGTGTAAAATTTGGCGAGAGCAACTCCAAACCTATTTATATTCCTGCATATCTCAATACTTTCAAAATCATAGAAAAGGCGTAAAGAAAGAAGTTAATGGGGGGGAAGGATGGGGAAGAAGAATGGAATCATTAGACCCAGTGTGTCTCCTTGACAAACTTTCCCTTGTTAGCGGGTACCTAAGGAAAGACGGTTTCGGTCCGTGTATGCCCGTCGATTTAGACGTTTAAATGAGAAAAACCGATACCCTGAACCGCTACCCAGTTGGCGTGCATACCAGATCTTTTTGTCGAAATTTGGGGGACATAATATTTATAGCGTCAATTGATTTGGCCGTAAAGGTTCTTACAGGTCCCTCTCAGCGGAGGAGTAGCCAAGGAATATACCGACCTTTTTCAGTGCCAAGGGGACTATGAATTTACCTCCCCCCCCCCCAAACCATTGCCTTTCGGTTTTATCGGGCAGTCCGAATGACTTTACCAGGTTGGTGAACACAGTTTTGCACGGGTTTATTGGGCCAAAAAACAATGTTTTTGGTCGTATATGGATGAAAATCGTCCTGATCGCAACGGACACGACTTCGGCGCAACAACCTGGAACGTGCTTACAGAAGTACTTAGGGTAGGCTTAGAGTTAGCGGGGGTTTGAAAACTCAAAGCTAGACCAAGTGTTCGTTCCTTTTGGAAAAAGCAGATCCCACATCTCTAGGTCACGTCATATCTAACGGAAGGGGTTAGAGGTAAATGACGATAAAGTCAAAGCAATAGCGAATTTTCGCATCCCAGATCAAAGAAATGAGATTAAGTCATTTCCTGGGTTATCGCCGGAGCCGGTTTCTTCAGGAGGTTCGTAAAAGGGTTTTCTAACATAGCAGGCTCCCCTAACTGATGTTTTGCTGGAAAGACGTTCAAGTTTTCAATGGAAGGAATCCAGGCGGAGAGTTTTTCAAAAGCTTAAAGTATGCGCTAATTGAATCCCCCGGTTTTGAAGTTTCCAGATTTTAAGGAACCTTTTACATTAGTGACTGATCGCAAGCCATGGAAGGCGCATATGTTGCATGCCTTATGCAAAAGTTTGATGGGAAATTTCATACCTATAGGCTTTTTATAGCAGAAGTTCAGGACAAAAAGGGCAGTAACAAGAAGTCCATGGCCACCATAGAGTAAGGAATAGCTTTGCCAATAGTGTGGCGCCACGCTTTAGTTTCATTTTTAAAATGGTTTTTTTTACTGATGGGGTGGAATAAAGTAAGTCCTTACAGACCGCACAAACCGCGGTTACTCGATTTTTCTTTTTAATAAACCCCGAATTTGTCTCCCAAAAGAGCTCGGATGGTTTCTAATATTCAGAGATTTTGTGATTGCAAAGCCTCAAATATATAGAGGGCGGCAAATTTTAAATGTTGTCGCGGACTGGCTCTGAGCAAGGATTAGTTTTCATGACGCGGAAGGTTTCCAAGTCGCGCAGGGTTCACTGAACGAAGCCATACAATGGGATATACCCACCTCATAGAGCTAAGGCAACGAGTGAAGACTAGGTCTTAGTATATGCGAAAGCATTTCTGAGAGGGGAATTAGTCCAAGAAAACGTTATATAGCTTGCCTTTTTGCGGGTTTGGAGTTAAAGGAAATCTGTTTGGTTAGGAAAAATAAAATATAAGTTGAAAACCAGTGAAAGGTTAAAAGGAGAATACGACACAGCTCGTAATTCCGAAAGTCCTAATTCCAGGGTTTTGGTTTTAGATAATAGTTTCATTTGCAGGCTTTCGGTTTAGTCCTCACTTGGGAAATGAAAAAACTTGATGATGAAGGTTCGGGCTAAAATTACATTTGGAAAAATACTATGGTTAAAGATGTGGAAAGTTTTCATAAGGAATTGTGCGGTGTGCAACGCATGGTAAGCCTGCTAGGACAACGTCATGCAAATTAGGATCGATATCCTTATTACAGAGTAAAACCTTTTTCAGAGAATACATATGGACGTTCTTAGGGAATTTTTGTGAGTCTAAGATACGCGAACAAGTACGTTGCATAGTGATAATAAGATGAAACTTACAAGGATAGTATAAATTTTTTCACTTAAGGCATAAAAACGGACCGAAGGAAGTAGCCATAGCATTTTTCAATGGTATCCGTTTCCCAGTTTGCAGATACGGGTTCACCCGAAGTTCTTATTTAACCGACAATGGGAGGGAAGAATTTGTGAACAAAACCTTGGAGTGATTTTATCTGAATTCATGGGAATACAGAAAGGTAACAATTATTCCATACCAGACCACGAGGCTAAATGGGGTTGTGCGAACGAGCGAACAGGAAAAGTGCTCGAAGCGGCTCTCAGAAAAACAAAAACGGTAGGTGGTAATGATAGAAATTGGGACCAAGATATATTAACGTTGTTACGACATAGCGTTAACACCATGGGTTTTGCGATTCAATGAAAATTGTCCCACCTTTGGAAGCTTTGTTTGGTTGAACCAGCGCTGAGGCCACACATTTGATTTGTTTAACATTACGCCTCCACCAGGGGGATGGATACAAGTTGAAAGCGCTGATATCCACAGCGGGTAGGAGAGGAGACCACGCCTGTTCCTTTTAGCCGTAATCTCGAGTCCCACAACCTGAGATATGGATTCAAAAAGGAGTATTAGTAAATTCATTCTGATCCCAAGATCAAATGGTCTGGTGATAAGGTATTTTTAAAACTTAACGTGAGAAATGAGGTTTAAATTACAAACTAGGCCCCAAGATTTTTGAAGGTCCTTTTAAAGTCATTGAAGAGGAAAATTGGAAAAATATGGCTTGTAGTTTTAAAATGAACGAACAGGTCTGTCGAAGCTAACACATACCATCGAAATTGTAAAAGAATTGGTTTGTGGCAATTAATATAATGAATTGCGCAAATTGCATTCATTTTGTTCCTTTTTTTTTACTTGTTATCTTGTTTTTGTAATTTGATGACAGAAATGGCTTTGCAATTTTTTTTTTCTTCTCCTTTGTTTCCTTCGAATGTTTTTCTCATCTTATTGTTATGTAAGTTCTGCGGCGTTTTGGCGTAAAGATTTCGGGTTAATATTTTTGTCGGCAAATGTTTCTTGCTTTAAGCTGAGAAACCGGGATGGTTTTCTTTTTTTTTTTTTTAGCGTAGGGTCAGTAAGATTAAATACGGGAAGGAATTATTTATGTCCCACCTGAGTGGGTTGTTTATTATTGTAAGATGATGGTTTCTATGTAAATGGAATGGATGGTTGTGGTGGGGAAGTGTATTGGCTTACGAAGTTCCAGTGACTAAACATTAAGTTTTTTGAGAATCTTGAGTTTCTAGCGGTCGTCGAGTTTTGATTACGCTGCAATGCTAAGCCCCAACTGCCGTGTTCATAGGTGGGAGTTGGGTTTCCTTTTTTGCTGAAGTTGCTGGTAAGGAGTCCGGTTGATACGGAAAACCTTTCCCTTTGGAATTGATGACTCGGGGATTTGCACGGTTTCTTTCGGAGAAATGCCGATTACTGACATTTTGACCGAGAAACGTGTCATATAAGGGGATTTTTTCTTGTCGATATAGGGTTGGCTCGGCCTAGCAGATTTCTTGTAACGGTACACCATTCCTTTTTGGGAAAAAGAATGTTGAATTTATATATGTTTTTTTTCTTTCTTAACGTTCGTCCGAGATGATTAAATAACAACTGCTGGTTTTTCTTTTTCTTTTCTCTTATTGTTGCTGTGTGTGGGGAAGGGGTAGGGAAAGTTCACTTACTATTGTTGTATTATCCTTATTTTTTATTTATTTTTTTTTATTTTTTTTTTCTCTTCTTTTTCTTTTCTTACCGAAGAAGATGTTGCAATGAGGGTTAAGCTCTAAATAGCATTTATCTTTTAGATAGAAGATATAATTTTGGGTCAGGGTCTGTCGGGGTTGGAATAGAAGGGGTGGTTGCGGCATTATATTTTATGGAGGCTAGTTTATATAAACCATAAATGGGGTTTTTACTGTTAGAATTTATTTTGAGTTCTCTTTTGGATAGTGTGTTTGTCAAGATATGGGATTATTTGGGAGAATTCAGTAGGTTAAACGATTATTTGGTTTAGCAAGGAATTTTTGTTTTTTCTTTTTTAAATATTTGATTAGTAAGATTGAATATATTAATTAGTGACGAATTTTAGGGGGTAAAAACAATAACTTTAGTTATTTTATTTAGACCCATGTAGACCTTTTTTAAATACAGACACCACAGATGAACTTTGGAGAATTCCCAACTCTACGTGAGGATGCCAAAGGGAGACGACTTTGTTCTACAGTACCAGAGATTGGGAGTCAAAGTCTAAACCACACGAAGGGCATTTTGTGGGACTGCCTTAGGCAAAGGATGAGATGTCTTGCGAATATAATTTCTGGGATAAACCAGGAGTCTACAGTCTTCGATTGAGGGCGGGTGGCGAGTAGCACTTTGCATAGAATAATGGGGTGGTGACCCACGTTTACTTCAGTAGAAAAAACGTCGAATCTACAGTTTAGCGACGGGTTCGTGGGAGGGTGTTGGATACTTTCACAAGGGTCCGCAGACGCTGAATAACTGGCGCGTGCTGAGTTGTTTTCGAGTTGGGTTAAGTACTCGACCTTGCCGTCTTACAACAATTCGCTCATTCTACAGGGATCTCAGCTGTTTGACAGTACCTGCAGGAGACTTCTTTACACGCACTTCTTCATGGTTATCTTAGTCGGCGTGTCTAAAACAACTCGTCGATAAAGGTGTTTCACCGACACCTACATGGAAGCCATAACGGCGGTTCGGAATCCCGCCTACAGTGGAGTCCATTACAGTCCCGGTCACTCGAAGATAGTGGTTGAAGATGAACCCTTTTTTTTGCGATGACCGCTATACTAATACCAATTTAATACTGATCCATGTTTAGGCGCTATACCTGATCGCCATTTGGTGTACTTGGAGTCCCTTTGAAACTTTTATGCATTCGACGAAGCCACACGTTGCTCCAGCAACGGAGGTGGCCTCTAAGTCATTTGGTGGTACATTGATAACATTGGGCATTAGTTTTGACGATCTGGTGTTGAGAACAGGAGTGCATTATTTTTCCTTTTTGAGCCATCCTCTGGTTTTTATATATATTGTAAGACGCTTGTGGTTCTAGAGCTAGGCGGGTTGTCTAGCAGTGGGGGGTAGCCGAGCTCCTATAAAGAGGTGGAAAGAGGGGGAATTATAATGGCTAATAATATGTTTGAAAGTGTTTTATAAATAATCTAAAGTCACATAGCTCTACTCGCCCTAGAGGGACAAGGGGTGGTACACTGCCGAAAAGTTCACATGGGAGAGAAAGGGTATTTATGCTGGAACAAGCAACTTTGTCCAGAGGTCGTTCCCCCGTTTGCGAGGCATGTGCATTCGTTTGTTACCGCGTTATTACAGGGCCTACTGGTTCTCAGGGGTACTTGTGGCAAGAACGCATTCTTTGTGACAAAGGAGAAAACAAGCGGTTTTGCTCGCTAGTGTCGGGAGAAAAACGCCCACGAAAAGGTAAGACACGTTCTTAAATTAAAAACTTGAGAAAATCTGTTACCTTTTGGAAAAGAGAGAGAAGTGCCTGGTGGAACAATATTTCCTCTTTACGTCAAATACTTTGAAAAAGGAAGTGACCGTGGGGTGTTCTATATAACTCATTATCTTTATTACAGATGGGTCCGATTGCCATGGAGTTGCTTTAGGAATGGGATTTCTCTAACTGAAATAACTGACAAATACTAGACAATGATGGACTTGTTTGGGGAGTTTGTTTGAGAATGGTAAGCCTTAGTCAGGAAGGATAGAATTGTTATCTTATTGGTTTTTTCTTTATGGGCAGATTTTGGGGTCCTTTTATGCCATTATGACTTTGTTAATCATTTTGGTTCTTTGTTATAATACCAATTGCTTTTGGGAAATAAATGATATGTTTTTTATATTTAACGCAGTCTTAATAAGTCCCATCGTGACATCTTATAGACAGGGCACCAGTTGGCAAACAGGTAAGAGTTCCCAGTTTGGGTAAGTTTAGAAAAAAAATAAAGGGGGCCGTAACTAATAATACATAAACCCAACATATTCCGAAAAGAAATCGAATAAGGAGTGCAACATTGGTGAAATATCCTAATTGTGATGCCATTAGGAAAAGAATTGCCAAAACAAAGCATGCAAATCTGTGTAAGGTGTGGTAAATAGCCATAGTTAATCCAACAAAACCTAATCGAGAAAAATGTGCTGCATGCAACATTACGACCCATCCCACAATGTGCTGAGGTAATGCAAGATATGAGAAAGAGTACCAGAATATTTTGCTCAAACATTGTTCCATCATGGGATAGACAATGTTATTAAATTCAAGATTGAATGTACCAAATAGTTGAGGATGAAGAAGAAGAGGAAGAGAAGAATAAGAAAGAGGAAATCAGAAAAAGGAAGAAACCTTCCCCTCCTCAAAAACCATTGAAATGACAGAAAAAAAAAATAAGGAAAACAAAGAACAATATAAAACAGTATGGAATGCAGAGATACTCATTAGATACTTACCGTTATGAGGCAATAAAGCAGCATACTTTACGAAGAAATAAAATTACGACATATGAAAAAACAACAACAAAAGAAAATTCCCGAGGAAGCTCTACCCAGATTCTCACAAATGACGGGAAAGGAGGAAAAAAAAAGAAAATAGAACAAAAAAAGACAAAGTCTGCAACCTTTTGTTGAAAAGGAGGGCAATTGCAAGAATTGGAGAAAGATTGTTACTACAAACATTTACCATATATGAAATTATATGGTAAACTGTTGCCATACCTAGATGTCTTATGGAGGATGATTGCAGAAGATCTGCATCCAAAAAATATGCAAAAAAAAACCTAAAAGAAGGAAAAGGATGTACGTTCGACAAAAAATGTAAAATCTATGCACCCTTTGTAGCCATGAATTCAATAATCCAAAATAAATAATCAAGTAATAAAATCCAAATAAGAAAGAAACAAATGAAGAGAGAAATAAAAGAATATCAGGTTTAAAATAGAAAAAAAGCAAGCCAATCAACCAAGATATGCAGATATGGTCCCAGCCAAAAAAAGGTCAAAGCCTACAGCTCCAAGATACTACTCAAAGAGATCAATAACTGTATTTACTTTTGCAATTGAGGATATTGCAGAATACGGAGAAAAATTTAACGATTCAGCACAAAAAATGAATAATTATGATGAAGGAAGATCAAATATTATGGAAAAGTTGGGATTTTTTAATGTCAGAATTTCGGGAAATGAAAAAAGAACAAAACATAACCAGAACAGGAAAGAGACATGGGAAAAATCCGTTATTTGATTACCATATTAAACTGAAGGAGAAAAAACGGTCAAACAATCATAGTGATGAAATGCCGCAGGGTTAGTTACGAGTAATGTCAAAAAGAAAAATAGAGTACTTAAGAAGAATAAACCCAAATTGAAAAGAAAATAAGATAAATAGGAATATAAGTGAAAAGACCTGGTATTCCCAAGAGACTGGTAATGATGATCAAACATAAAAGGGTTCCCAAAACCTTATAGATTCATATAGAAAAAATAGGAATCAAGGGGGAACCGCAATACGTTATCTGGGAAAGACAAAAAAAAAACAAGGAAAAATATATGAGCAAATATAGTAACTCAGAATGTGAACTAATAGTGGTTTTTTTAGAATGTTGAATCTGAAAAATTAATGAACATTAGTTAATATATAGAACCTCCTCTCTTAATACTAAAGAAGTTTGTTGAACTTAATAATAGAAAAATTGGATGTATATATTGTAAAGAAATCACAAGGACTGGGACTATCTTCCTTAATCTGGAGACCTTCAACTTTTCTTTCGTAAACTGGAATAAGAACGAATAGGAAGATTGTGGTTTGTACGTTATAACATAAAAAAAATAAAAAAGGATTAAGAATAGTAGTGCAGAAGATGAAGAGGCAATTCGAAAAGCTATTAGATATGCTACTAGAATACAACATTCAACAAATAAATAAATCCCACCTGCCAACAAGAAAGGAAAATACTTTAGACCTAGTATTTGGTGAAACGAGTATGAATTAAATGCTAAACGAAATCAATAGTTTATAATGCGAGATATTTCAGACCATAATGTCATAGAATTAAACAGTCCAATTCCAAAGCAAGTGAAAACAGGATATAAGCAACGAAACATGAAAAAAAGTGTAGAAGGATATGGAAAATACAACCTTCTAACAGTAAAAATATAAAATGGCTCTCAGAATAAATTTGTTCCTCTCAAGAAATAAACAACTGAAGAATTAAACAAAGGGAATTGGATAACATTCTCGTAAGTGATGAAACATAAGGGTAAATACGGAGATATATTTATAAAATAAATTATTAGAGAAAAAAATAGTAGGGGATAAATGATTTATACCAAAGAAGAAAAGTAAACATCACAGGTCATGCAATACCAAGAAGGAGAAGTGGGATTTGTTTTCCAGAAAATCAGGAAAGTGGAAAAAAGGTTGTTCGTTGCAAAGAAAAAAAGTGGCCATGGAAAGTTATTTTTTTTAAACCTCCGAAAAATTTAATATAGAAAATGCATAACAAAAATTATTATACAATCCAATAGAAAACATGAAAAATGGGACTTGGAAGAAAAAAAAGAACCCTAATAAATCTCAAGCAAAAAAACCCCAAAACTAATTATACTCATACGCGTTAAAAGATGAATAAAAGAAGAAGATAAATAGGCCCTATAAATTGAATTGGGAAGGGAATTAAACGAATGAAAAAAACAAAAAGGAAATTTGCAACCATATGGCAAAGAACGATATAAAGATAAGAATTTCACCCCTATAAATATATAATGAAGCATATTGATATAGAAGTAAGGGACGAAAATCGTGAATATTTTAGCTGACATGGATATTAATGAATCTGATATTGTGCAGGCTATTAATTGAAATTAAAAACATTGGAGCTGCAGCCAGGGCCTGATGGAGTTTCCTGCTTTTTTTATTTTGTTAAAAAAAAGCTAGTTAATTCTTCATCGCAAAGGCCACTTGCAATATTATTAAGAAAACAAAGGTGTTAGATACAGGCACGGATTTTATGATGAGCACAAAATTAAGCATATAATTAACCCCTTTACATTCAAAAGTGGATCAAGGACTAGGAGGCAAGTAATTATAGGCCATGTGAGTCTTAACATCACGTGATATTATGGAAAGTGTATGAAACACGGTAATGAAGGAAAAACTATTATGAAACATTTAATAAAAAAACAATATCTGTTTAATATAGGTCAACATGGTTTTGTACCCGGAAAAAGTACATCAAACCCAACGTTTAAGTGTCTCCCCTCACTCTCTCTGTGAAAATATATACAAAAAATTTGAAAACACTTTCCCCTCCCTCCTTCGGAAATGAAACAGATGTGGTTTATCTTAGACTTTGCAAAAAGCTTTTTGACAAACGGTATAGACCCATAATTATATTAGTGAAGAAAATTAGAAAACATAAATATGTGGATAAAGTAGGAAGATGGTGTGTTAAAAAGAATTTTTACACCAACAGAAAACAGATAGTTATTGCAAAACGATGAGGAAACATCGGATGAAGCTAAGGTAATTTCCTGTTGTGCCACAAGGTACGGGGGTGTTTAGCTGCATTACTGTTTGTTATTATGATTGCAGGACATAAGGACAGTAAATGTTAAGGACTCGGGGTAGTGAAGTAGTTTTCGCCGCTGACACAAGAAATAAGTAGAGAAATTACTTTTGTGATGAAGATAGGAACGTGCTACAAAGAGACCTTAAACAAAAGTATATGATTGGGCAGAAGTTAAATAGGATGGTATTTAACTTCTGAATAAATTTTGAAATCAATAAACTATTGGAGACAGAGAAGGAAAAGTCCTATATGCATATAGGGGACTAATAATAGAGACCAATCCAACAAATAAAGGAAGCAGTTAAAGACCATTGGTGTGATGGATGAATAGGAACATGTTCTGCAACAATCAATAGCAATTCTATTGGCAAAAATATAAAGCAAAAAAAAAATTTTGGGGGAAAAAAAACACAATGTTACGGCATTTCAAAAAACAAGAAAAAGCTGAACACATGATTCTGCCTTTATAAAAAACATATGTTCGTAGTCCAACTTGAATATTGCAATATGATATGGTACCCACATTACTATCAAAAGGATTATTGCAACAAATAAGAGAGTATACAAAGGTCCTTTACAGCTAGAATAGAAGAAGTTAAGGGACCCATGACTACTGGGAAAGACCTACAATCCTTTAAAATTGATCTAGTCTATGAAAGGAGAAGAGACTGGCATACATGATAACTCCAGGCATGGAAAACAGAATAGAAGGAATAGCTGCAAAACATCATGAAGTAAAATAAAATTGGTTGGAAAGAAGCAAGCAGAGGTTAGATTAATAGTGCCCAAAACTATACCATGGAAAAATAACGGAAACGCACACAACGACATTAATCCACTACGACAACCAGCATCGCATATGCAGCGTCTATTCAATGCGTTGCCAGCTCATTCTGAGGAAATAATAACAGGATGTGAGCGTAGGTGTGTTTAAGAATAAGCTCAAACAATATCACTAAACTGTATCCCTCCAGGACCACAATCTTAAGATTGGAAGATGCAAAATATAACCGGAAGACTGTACTAGCAACTCTCTGGTAGACATTATAGGTGCCTCATACTGATGGGACCTGGGGCCAACCCAAAGACAAGACTGTAAGGTCTGTAACGGTCTGTAAAGGTTAAGGGCATTTCCAAAAAACTAATTTTGTCCAGCAAGAGGACCCCACGTGCATCGCACCGAGATGGAACGGCTGCTTCTTGTCTGGCTATAAAAGACAAGAACTCAACTGGCCGATACGATAATGGAGACGGCAATCTCCCACCAAGGCCAGCGCTATTTTGTTTTCGGCGATTTGATTGCTTGGCAGGCAGAAGACAACCGGAGGGGAAGGGAGCATTCAACGGCAAAAAACCCCAGAGTTTTCTGGCTTCGCATTGACTGGTTCGAGAAATTATTTCGTAAACAGACTGGCTCCATTCGGTGGTGCGGCATGGGGGAGGAGCTGCCAGCATTCGGACCATGAAAGCGGCCAACGCATTTAAAAAAGACCTTTGGTTCTACCAGATGATGACCAAGGTAAGGCTCAAAAGTTTCTCAGCAAGGTCTTCAACTGTGATGAGACTTGGCCTTTTTTGGAAAAAACAAACTGCCGCGTCGTCGGGACGTACATCACGGAGGAAGAGGAATAAGCTTATACGGGCATAAGCCTATGAAAGACAGGTCTTAACGGCTCGCACTTTGTTTCAAAAATAAGCCAGTGGGGATTGCAAGGTGAAGCCCCTACTAGTGTATCATTACCTAGAAACCCTAACAGTGATAAAAAACAGAAAGTTGTAAGCAAAAAAGGAATAACCAAGTGATAAAAAACAGAAAGTTGAAAGTGGGTGAAGTTGAAATTTCTGTATAAAAAAAAAAAAAAAAACCTTCGTAAAGTAAAAATAAATAAAAAAAATAAAATCAAAAAAAATAAAGAAAAAAAGAAAAAAAAATTTTAATTTTTAAATTTTTTGGTAAAGTTAAGTGTTTTACCAGTTTTGTTAATGTGGTTTCGTAAATTTTTATAGTTTAGTTATTCCTTGCATTTTTTTATTTGGTGTTTTGTAAAGTTAACGTATCCTTACGTTACGTACGTATCTGCCGTTTGTCCTCCTCCTCCTCTAGCCGCCACTTTCGGAGTATAGACCTCACTCGAACGGTAACCTCCTCCACATTTTGTATGCTACAGCAATTTCTTGTATACCCATGTATACTAATTACACTTTATTTACCAGGATAATCTTTGCACATTCCGCTATTAAAGTTAGGTGTATTTGAATGGTTCAATTTAATGAGCCCATTTTGATGATATTAGGAATTTCATTGTTTTGTATAGGGTTGATTTAGCTTTATTGTGAAATTTAACACGGGTGGTTTTTTGGAGGGCTTATGGAACGGATTAGCCCCATTTTACATGTAAAATGATGGTCCAAGATACGAAAACCTCATGATACGAAAGGGCGCCTCGGAAACGGCTTAATTTCGTATCTCGAGGTACTACTGTATATTTCCATAGAAAGTTATATAACTATTGAATGGTATAATATGAGTTGGTTCAAAATTACTCTAAACATTATTCAAGCTGAATATTTTCTTTGTAAATTTTTTTGTAAGTTGAACTTGTAATTTTTGTAAAGTCTTGGATTCATTTTTTTGTTGTAGTTTGAATTTACTTTTGTTTTAACCTGTTACATTTCCGGCTCAGTTCCCGGTCGTCGTTTCGTGAAAATAATCCCTTAAGTTCATTATTTCTAGGTAAATGGATACTAAACATTACCAGAGAAAAATAAAAATAGGGGAGAATGTCAGAGTAACTGACTCGCTCACTCTAAACTAAAAAGAGGGTAATGTCGGTATGGTACTTAGGGGCGATGTGAGACCACTGACCAGGAACTAGGACCGACACGGGACACCAGTCTTGCCAAAGCACATTTAAGAACGTTGCCCATCTATAACCCAAAACCACCTTCCCATCCCACCAAAATTTGCCCCTTCCGACTGATTGAGAAGCTGATAGAACACGCCAGCGTCGGGCAAACTACTACTAGCAGCCATCCTCCCCCACAGCCCGAGACCACCGTTGCCTCCTCCAGTTGGCCATCCATTTCACTTTCGTTGTAGTCCCGTAACCTTCCACACATCGCAGCATGTTTTTATTTTCCCGTTCAGATCTCATGTGTTTTTGTGGTAGGCTTAATTGGATTTATACTTCTACTCTACTGCAATGGAGTTCCAAGACTAAGTACTACAAGCGCAGCATAAAGTTGAAAGGATCTCTGCCACACAGAAAGGACAACAAGTTACACAGTATTTTTAGCCTCAGTCCAGGTTTCCTGGGTTTTTTAACCGTTTTTTATATTCTAAACCACTTTAATTGTTAGGTTACCAATAATATGACTTCCTTGTCTGGCTCTCCAGGACTCGCCAATGCCGGCTTGCCCTCGTGGTTTTCATTTAGCTCCCTTGGTCTTCCTCCTTACAGGTAAAGCCGCTATTGCTCGGTGCCCGAGTGGGATCATACTCAATGTATTAATCATGACTTATAAGATATTAAGAGTACGTGGCTGGTCTTGCAAGGACATAGCGTGCTTTGTTTTATGCTATTGAGCTTCCACAATCATACTATTCGGAAACAAGAAGTCCACCTTTTGCCCTGGCCATGTACCAAGGCCATTTAAGAGCACTCACAACATGAGTGTTCATGGCCAATTGTAATTGTGTACCTTTCTTGTCCCTTAGGTCCTGTTATAGGGCGCGTGGGCTTTTTACGCCCTAGATCATAGTTTTATAGCATTTTAACCCATCACCCGACACATGCTAGACTTTGCGAAGTATCCAACAGCCATCCGATGGCCAAGTTCGCCCAACACTATCCGTTTTTCGTTTATCACGTGATCCGGCAAGGAGGCCTGCTTTGCCACCCCGCAGTTAGTTAAGTCTGTCTTCCTTTGCAGGGAGGAGCTAGCCTAACTTAACTTTCCTCGGGCACAACCCCTTCTCTATTTCTCTCACTCGTGATTCCTTCTTTCTCCTTTTGTTCATACGAGTGTATTTCTTCATGGAGTTTAAGCTATGAATTTGCTTAGGCGGTTTTAGTTAATGATGTGCAGGCTTATTAGCCTTAGTGTACGGTAGCCTCACGTTCGGGCCTAGCAGTCTGGGGAATCCACCTCAACTGATCTCAACGCTTTTCACTCCAGACTGATCGCCCCCCCGTCCAGCCCTTCATGTCTCGGGTCACCCTCCCTCTCCCCTTTTTTTTTTTTTTTTTTCCCACCGCCCCAAGCTGCGGGACGGTATTGGAAGCGTAGTCCTCGCCATGCGCCCGCTCCAAAATCACACACTTGGTCCTCGGGTCCTGCCATTATGGCTCAACCGATCAGCCTAGCACCCCTCCCCTCCTCCTCCCTTCCCAGGGGAGATACGGGAGTCACGGACTAAAGGGGGTTCTGAGTTGGGCTGGTTCCATTTTCTATGAGTTCAGGGGGGGTTCCTCGTGCGTTCAGGTTGGGTTGGCCACCCCGCCTGCTCGCATTGGGTCCTCTCTGGTGCTCTCTGTATAGCTCTCCTCTACCCTCCCCACCGTTACAGCGGATCCCTTGGGGGGGTAACGGAGCGGCCTTGACATGCTTTCCCTATATTATGATTGTATCTCTGTTGCCTCTTTCGCTTGTCTGGCAGAGCACCCGCTCACCATCCGAGTTCTCCGTTGGCTTGCGGAAGAGTTTTACGGCGGAACTACACACCGCTTACCTTGTTTATCAGTTTTCATTTTTGTTTTCGTGTTATTTTAAGTTTTAATGGATAATCTTCTCATGTTCTCCGCTGTGATTGTACCCTCACCTCGGTGTACTATCTGTATCTGAGCAGGTATCTGGTTTAACGGAAATCTTCGCTTCGGTGTACCGGAGTTTTCAGGCCAGTTTACCATGTCCTATGGACTTTTTCTCACGGAGTAGAGGAGAGGATTGTGTCCAAAATATATTTTTCACTCCGGCATGCAGCGGAGCTTCATATCTCTTAACAGGTTAGCCCTGTTAGTAACTGCTGATACTTATGTATCTGTTCACTTACAGGCTACCAACTGTCAGGAAGCAGGGTGCAACGCCATCCTGCGGGACCCTTGCGGTCATGAGGTCTGCCGGACCCACGCTCCCTGCACCGTCCGCCACAACGACCTAATTATGTGGCATCACGAAGCCTGCTCCATCTGTTATGATCTGGTGGAACAGTTTTCTGCCGGAGTAAGTATATACCGGCGTAAGGTTTTGTCTCTGTTCTTCGTATATACTGTCAGATAAGCCTGTGTTAAGTACATAAGTATGACGTAGTCATTAGTGTTAATGATATATCTTCGGGGCTTCATTGTAAGGATTACAATGACCCTTTATTTCAGGCTGCCACCGTGAAGGACGCCGCGTCGGCTACCCTGAAAGCCAGGGTAGGAGGCTTTGGCAAGAACGTATCCAAGGGGCAGCCATACATTTTAGACAAGAGTATGGCTGTCCGCATCTTCCCAGGCGGCAAGTCGACCAGGTACGTCGACCCTACAGCAGCAGCTCCATGCATCGCTGCCATCCAGCAACAGGTGGCGCAGGCTATGGCGGAGGAGGGGGCCCCGGGGATCGCCAAGGACGTCGCTACCCTGGATCTCAACGTTGAACCGATGACGGTAGGGGAAGGTGAGTTGTTGGTTGAGGTAGGTTTGTTGGGCGCTCAAGGGCTTCCCTTGGGCGCATCTGGATCTTCATCACCTATTCCTTCTTCCTCCTCTTTTCAAGGATTTTCTGAGTCGGAAATTCTGGCCAGGACGTCGTCAGCTTCAGTTGTCCCTAAAGTCAAAGGGAAACAGGAGCAGAAGACCCTTGAGAGGACGTCTTCTAAGAAGACTTCGTCCTCATCTACTCATAAGTCTCCGGTTCACCATCCTGGAGCAGAGATATCGAAGTCATCTTCGACTTCACACTCCAAAGGGTCAAGAGGCAAGTCCTCTAAGGAGAAGGCCCGGGCTCCCTCTGAGCCGGTACCTTCGGCGTCCACCGGAGCACGTCCGAAGACCCCTGCTTCGACCGGGGACTCTGGTCCCTTCGATCCTGAAACCTTTACAGCAGGGGTTATGCAACAAGTGGGCAACATGGTTGGGGCCATGATGAACGACAGGCTAGACCAGATGCTTGCTTGGATCTCCACCTCGTTCGCAGAATCCGGTCAGTCGATCCAAAATATATCGGAGCGACTGACAAACCAGGAAAACTTGCTGGCGGGCCTTAGGGATAATCCCCCAGCAGTTCTTCCCCTGGCAACCGCCGGAATGACTCCGATGCCAGACTACAACACTCTCCCCTCCTTTACCATGAGCAATCCTTGGAGGGTCGCAGCCTTTGCACCCTTCAAGGACGGAATGATTTCTATTCCGGACTGTGGAACTCATCGTATTGAGGACTTCGAGTTCCACCCCGCCAATCTTCAACCACCTTTCATGGGTTACGCCCGGTTGACGGAGTCGGCCTTGAGGAGAGAGGATAAGATCCTGAAAGAGACTGTAATATACAGTTGGGAACAAGCCCAGAGAAAATGGGTTAGATGCCCTGAAGAATGGGACTGCATGAACACCAAACTTCAGGCTTTCAAAATCCTATTCACCATCTTTGTGTCGGAGGAGGAGACACCGCTCCCCTTTACCACAAAGTTGGCAGAAGTGACAATCCAGGCCGCCATGAAAGACGAGCCTCTTCCCCAGCTGAGAGAGTCGGATCCAACATCTCCGCTCTTCCCAGGTTCTGAGGATCTCTGGGCTGACCTTCCAGCTTCCTTCACGGTCGGGAAGCTCAAACCGGACTGCACTATAGAACAGTTCGGGGAGAGACTACCAAGGCTACCGGATAACCTGATCCAAGCGGAGTTCGACGCTAGGACCAGGCTAGGGAGGACACTGAACGCCTTGGTGATGACAGAGGTTGCCGCCATTACCTATGGTACGGAGCCTCTGTTCAAACTCTTGGCAAAGGCTCAGACACAGACCGTACAGTCTGATCTGTACGACTTGGTGGTAGCTAGGCGTAACTGCAGGAAGCACGTCCTGAAGGAGGCCACTATACGGCATGAGCCGAACAAACAGCTCTCGTCATCTATCTGGGGGAGCTGACCTCTTTCCCGAATCGGCGGTAAACGAGGTTCACCACGAAGCAACCAGGTTCAATCAGAGCCTTAGGGTCCGCTGGGGACTTACTGGTAAGAGGAAGCCAGAAAGTACCCCCTCAGGTTCCAAGAAACTAAAGAAGCCTAGAAAGTTTACACCTTTCCAAGCTCCCCGGCAACAGCAGTTTGTCCAAGCGGTCCCGGTTTCACAAACGGTGCAACCATCGACCTCGAAGAATCAGAGCCAGCCCTCGACCTCCTACGCCGTTTCCCCAGCCTTCAATCCTGTTTTTGAGGGTCAGGCATTCCAAGCCCTCAACAGGTTTGGAAGGGGAAGTAGAGCCAGGGGTGCATTTTGCCAGAGGGGTGGCAGAAGGACACCCAACAGGGGGAGACACTTCCATGGAGGATGCGGAGCACATCCTGCCCAAACCCAATAGGAACCCTCAGGTAGGAGGGAGGCTGTTCCTCTTCCGGCACCGGTGGGGATTCAGCAACTGGGCACAAAGCATTGTATCCAAAGGGCTGGGATGGAGTTGGATCAAAGGTCCTCCTCCATCCAGAACATTCCTTCAAGTACCAACAAAGGAATTGACAGAGTATGTGCAAGAGCTCCTTCAGAAAGGAGTAGTATCAAGAGTCAAACATTTAAAGTTTCAAGGACGCTTGTTCAGCGTGCCAAAGAAAGGCTCAACAAAACGAAGAATAATCTTAGACTTGTCCCGTCTAAACTTATTCATTCGTTGCGACAAGTTCAAAATGTTGACTATCTCGCAGGTGCAGACCTAACTTCCCCATGGGGCCGTCACCACCTCTATAGGTCTTACAGACGCATACTATCATATCCCAGTCGCGAGACACTTCCGTCCATATCTAGGCTTCAGGCTGGGAGACCAGGCATTCTCTTTCAAAGTGATGCCCTTCGGGCTGAACGTAGCCCCCAGGGTGTTCACGAAAATAGCGGAATCAGTAGTCCAGCAATTGAGATCACAAGGGATAATGGTAGTAGCGTACCTCGACGATTGGCTCATCTGGGCAACAACCGTTGAGGAATGCCTCAAAGCCACAAACAAAGTAATTCATTTTCTGGAACATCTGGGATTCCAAATAAACAAGACCAAATCCAGGCTAACGCCGGAGTCTCGTTTTCAGTGGCTTGGCATTCAGTGGGACCTGAACTCCCACACTCTGTCAATTCCATTGGTCAAAAGGAAGGAAATAGCCAAATCAATAAGACAATTCCTCAAATGCAGACATCAAGGAGAAACCAGGAAAGGATCCTAGGTTCCCTCCAGTTTGCGTCAGTCACAGACGTTCTGTTGAAAGCAAAGTTGAAAGATATAAATCGAGTTTGGCGCTCAAGAGCAAATGTCAAATCTCGAGACAAGTTGTCAGCCGATTCTTCGCGAACGTCTCCGCCCCTGGGCGGAGTCCAAGAGTCTGTCCAAATCAGTTCCTCTCCAGTTCCCCGCTCCAGCACTGGTTATCCACACGGACGCCTCTCTAAGCGGGTGGGGAGGATACTCCCAATTCAAGAAAGTTCAAGGGACTTGGTCACCTCAGTTCCGCCGGCTTCACATAAACGTATTGGAAGCCATGGCAGTATTCCTTACTCTGAAAAGGCTTCTACCAGCCAAGAATTCCCATATAAAACTGGTTTTGGACAGTGCAGTAGTGGTACACTGCATCAACAGGGGAGGATCCAATTCAAGGCATGTGAACCATGTCATGATAGCCATTTTCTCTCTAGCAACCAAGTACAAATGGCATCTATCCTCCACTCATCTGGCGGGAGTAAGGAACGTGATAGCAGACGCCCTGTCTCGATCAGTTCCTCTAGAATCGGAGTGGTCCCTGGACAGGCACTCATTCCAGTGGATATGCCAAAAGGTCCCAGACCTCCAGGTGGATCTTTTCGCATCACAAGCGAACCACAAGTTCCCGTGCTTTGTGGCTCCCAACCTGGACCCTCTGGCTTATGCCACAGACGCCATGTCCATAGATTGGAATCAATAGAGGAAGATATACTTCTTCCCTCCAGTGAATCTTCTATTGAAAGTCCTGAGCAAACTCAGGACATTCAAGGGACAAGTAGCTCTAGTAGCTCCGGATTGGCCCAAGAGCAATTGGTATCCTCTCCTCCTGGAATTGGGTCTCCGACCTCAACGGATCCCCAATCCCAAACTGTCTCAGTCAGTACAAATGAGGACTGTGTTCGCTTCCTCAGGAACTCTCAAAACCCTATCTTTATGGACTTCATGAAGTTTGCGGCTAAGAGAGATGCAAATACTGATCCCCAAAATATCCTTTGCGCCAGTATGATGCTGCTGTTAAGAAACTGGCAAATTTCCCGAAGGAAACAAACACTCAAACCATGACAGTTAATTTAGCTATATCCTTTTTCAGATCCCTGTTTGAAAAAGGTCTAGCAGCTAGTACTATTACAACCAATAAGTCAGCTTTAAAGAAAATCTTCCAGTTTGGCTTTAAGATAGACCTAACAGACTCTTACTTTTCGTCTATTCCTAAACCCTGTGCTAGGCTCAGACCTTCAGAAAGACCTATTTCAATTTCATGGTTCTTGAATGACGTTCTCAAACTGGCTTCAGATACTGACAATGATTCATGCAACTATATAATGTTATTAAGGAAAACATTATTTTTATTAAGCCTGGCCTCAGGAGCCAGAATATCAGAACTGTCGGCCCTTTCTAGAGCCTCTGGACATGTAGAATTTCTCCCCTCAGGAGAAGTCCTATTATCTCCAGATCGTAGCTTTTTAGCAAAAAATGAGGATCCTTTAATGAGGTGGGCTCCTTGGAAGGTCCTCCCTCTTCCCCAAGACCCTTCTCTATGTCCAGTGACGACCTTACGAGCCTATCTGTCCAGGACATCATCTAGATCCTCAGGCCCCCTCTTTATGAGGGAAAAAGGTGGCACTATTTCAATAAAAGGGATTAGACAATAAATCCTGTACTTTATTAAACAAGCTAATCCTGATTCATTCCCTAGAGCCCATAACATCAGGGCAGTAGCCACCTCTATTAATTACTTCCAGCATATGAATTTTGATGATTTGAAAAAGTACACGGGCTGGAAATCGCCAACAGTTTTTAAACGTCACTACTTGAAATCCTTGGAATCTCTTAAATTTCCGGCAGTGGCTGGCAGTGGGAAACATAGTTTCTCCTGACACTGTCTAGAAGTTGTAGTCGAAGATCCAGATCTCCTTTCTACCTACCTCACCAATATTTCCCCTAACCTTACCGTCAAGCTCAATCGTGTTTTGAGCCTTAGCTGCCTAGAAAAGCTACATATGGTGATGTGTCCCTTTTTTTTTTTGCTAAGGGGCACTCACATTTGTAAATATTATTACTGATTGTGACTGTTTGGTGATGTTCTCCCTTATTTTTATGCTAGGGAGACTCACTTATATATATTATGAATGTTTGCTAATAAGTCTTAAGGGCTATTGTGAGTTATCCTCTCTTATTTTTATGCTAGAGAGTCTCACTTGTACATAGTTGTTCAATAAAATCTAGTTTTAAGTTATCATAAGTTAGCCTAAGTGTAGTTTTAAGTCCTATTATATATTTTAAGGCTAACACATGTTACATTTTGCTAAGTTTAAATTTATGTATGATAACTCTGTATACTTATTTCAACTAGATTATAATCATTTTGTTTTCTTTTTGTTTTCTTGAGACCTTATTTTACTTCTCTCCAATCTTGTGCTAATTCTCTGGTACTATTTCACGAAGCGAAACGGACTGAGCCCAGAAAAGGGATTTTGACGGAGGAAAAATCTATTTCTGGGCAAGGGTCCATGTCGCCCAGTGAAATCCCCCCCTGTTTTCTCCCACCCTTGCGCCCAAGATTGGTCTCTAACTTCAAGGATGGCCACGAGAGGCGCTGCGGTCGGCGTGGAAGGATGTGTAGTAGTAGTTGCCGACGCCAACCGTGTATCAGCTCTCTCAGGGAGGGGGATTTTGATGAAGGAGAATTCTGAATGGCAAGAGGTCCGTGGTAGTGGTCTCACTCGCCCCAGTACCATACCGACACCCTCTTTTTATTTAGGGTGAGCGAGTCAGTTACTCTGACATCCCCCTATTTTTATTTTTCTCTGGTAATGTTAGTATCATTTACCTAGAAATAATGAACTTAAGGGATTATTTCACTGGGCGACACGGACTCTTGCCCAGAAATAGATTTTTCCTTCGTCAAAATCCCTTTTTTACTATCTTGATTTAATTTTTTCATTTTGATTTTCTTTGGGATATTATCTACAACACTAATGCATTTCTCTTTGTAATATTCTAAGTGTTCAATACACATACAACCTTCTTCATGAGATTTGATGTTTGTTTTTTCCTTATTCCTATTCATCATGGAATTTCTTATGGCGTTGGGTTAGGCTGTCTTTGGTTAGTCTTATTTTTGTGGTACACTGCTACAAAGCATTTACTGCAACCGCATGTATCTTCGTGTTTATCAGTTTGTTGTTTTTCCTTGGTTTTTCCTGTGGTGCCTATAATTGGTGACAGATGAATTTCTTTGCTTTCAGTGTAGTGATCTATACTTTGGTTTTTCATTTCTTCTGAATTTTGTGATTCTGCTACTGGAGGTACTGTTGTTACTATGGGAGACAGTGGTATATTAGATTTAGTGTTCTGTTTCTGAACTTTCGCTTTTGGCGAGATTGGTGGGTTATTTATCTTTTTACAGATTTGTTTCATGGAATTAGGTGAGGTCTTATCCATTTGCCTCTTCCGAGTAGTGTTATTTATTTTATCACATTCTTGTGATTTTAATTCTTCTTTGTCTTCCTTTATGTCATTATCCATTTCAATTTCTGATAGAGGTAAATTGATTTTCCACAGTGGTAATGTCATACAGTGGTACCTCGAGATATGAAAGGCTCAACTTACGAAAAACTCGAGATACGAAAGCTGACACGAAAAATTTTACTGCTCTACATACGAAAAGTTTTCAAGATACGATAGGTTTCTGAAAGTCCGAGATTCGCCCCATAACAATTTTGAAACTCGCGCTGTGCGCCGCCATCTTAGTTCTAGTACACTCGCCACCATCCTCCTGCTCTCCCATTGGTTCCTGATGCTAGCCAAGCCATGAGATCCTTCTCTCCTATTAGACAGCATCCCTCCCATCATGCATCTTACGTGGTGGCATGCCTTCGCTCAGCCACTTCGCACCCGAAGCTTTATCATACGCATGCGGCATTTGTTCAGTCCAACGATTTTGTTTAGTATCGTAAATTCGTTAGTGATTTCGTTGTGCTACTTTATCGTGTTGTGAGAATCTAATTAGTATACATACTACATACGTAACTTAATTACATACAGTACATATAGTCATGGGTCCCAAGAAAGTTGCTGAAGTTCACAGAAAGAAGAGAATGCTTTCTATGGAGACAAAAATAGAGATAATAAAAAAGTATGAAGCTGGCTTGCGGTTGAGTGTGATCGCTAAGGAATACGGCCGAAATCCGTCAATGATAGGCACCATCCTTAAGCAGAAGGAAGCCATCAAAGCAGCTACACCTTCTAAGGGTGTGACTATTTTGTCCAACAAGAGGAGCCATGTGCACAATGAAATGGATAGGCTGCTTCTTGTATGGATCGAGGACAAAGAAATCGATGGCGATACGATAACCGAGACGGCAATCTGCCAGAAGGCCAGCGCTATTTTCGGCAATTTGATTGCCCAAGCCGAAGACGACGGCGTAGAGGGGACATCAACAGCAACCCCAGAGTTCAAGGCTTCTCATGGGTGGTTTGAAAAATTCCGTAAACGGACTGGCATCCATTCGGTGGTGAAGAAATTGAAATTACGTAAAGTATAAAAAAGTAAAAAGAAATGTAAAAATAAAAAAAAAAGACAAAATTAATTTTATTTTAAGTTTTTTGTAAAGTTAAGTGTTACAGTTTTGTTAATGTGTTTTGTAAAGTTTAGTTTGTTTTTCTGACATTTTTTTATGTGTTTCGTAAAGTTAAGTGTACGTATCTGCCGTTTGTCCTCCTCCTCCTCTGCCGCCACTTTCGGAGATAGCCTCACTCGAAAGGTAAGCTTCCACATTTTACGTTACAGTAATAATATTTCTTGTACACTAATATACACTTTTATTTACAGGTTTTGCATTTTTATTATTAAGTTACGTATTGAATGGTCCAAATTGTTGTAGTATTTCATTGTTTATAGGTCAATTTAGCTTTATTATGAAATTTACTGGGGCGTTTTTGGAGGGCTTGGAACGGATTAGCCATTTTACATGTAAAATGTGGTCCAAGATACGAAAACCTCATGATACGAAAGGCGCCTCGGAACGGATTAATTTCGTATCTCGAGGTACTACTGTATACGTCTTTTTCCTTTGAAGGGTTCTTTTCATCTTGCATTTTTTGTGGTGTTATTTCTTTATTTCTATTGTTATTTATTTGTTTCAGTCCTGGTACTGCTTGACTCTGAGGTATCTGCATACCTAAATTTCTTAGCTGGGTCATTTAATCCTCTCACTTTCAGTTCTAACTTTGCTTCTCTTATCGACCTTCCAGTTAGTTCTTGTAGGAATTTAATTCTGTATTGTAGACATAGAATGCACACATTTAGATCTAGCATGATGTTCTAGTCCACAATTTATGCATTTGGGTTGGCCACAGTCCAGGTGCATTTTATGGTTCTGCTAGCTGCAGAAGGCACATCCATGAATATTTCTGCACTTAATGGCTGTATGACCATATTTGTAACAGTTCTTGCATTGCATAAGTTTGGGAACATAAGGTCTTAGTTCCTTATTTAATCCCAGCATTTTAATTTTCAGGGGGCAAGGTTTGGCCACTGAATTTTATCTTGGCTATTTTGATAGTTTTATTTTTGTCTTTCCTGCTTGGGACCTCATATATTTCACAGTCTTCAACGTTATTATATCTTTTCTTTAATAAATCTAATAGTATTAATTTTTCTAGAGTTTCATCATCAAGATTTTGTACTACCACTGTGCCTTGAACACTTTTCATAGTATCATGTCTTGTGATATTTATATTTATGTTATCTATATTTTTGATACTCTGATAATTTTCTGATTGGTTTTTGGTTGTTGTTGAAACCAACCATTCCCTTTTTTTAATTTGCCTTATGCTCATCTCTTGCGATGGGTGTCGATTCAATAAGTAATTTTCTAATTTTAAGAGAGATATGTCTTTGTCTGCTTCTAAGTTCAAAAACCTTGACCATTTTGACTCCCCAAAGAGAGAATCAAAGTGAATCAAGGTTGGGTCCTGATGATATATACTTTTTTTGGGCTGATTGTATGGTAATAATGTTTAATACTACTCTGATTTTCATTATTTGAGTTGTCCTATGAGCAGGCCATTGCCACGCCAGAAGTCGTTGGGAAGTTAATTTGTTTCTTCATATAACATATTAGCCCTTAAACGCCGAGCCGGTATTTCTGAAAGTGTCTACCGTATGCCGAAGCAGAAAATTTTTTTTCAAAAATTCACAGCACGCTTAGTTTTCAAGATTAAAAGTTCATTTTTTGCTCCTTTTTTTGTCATTGCCGTAAGTTTATTATGCAACCATCATAAATAAAAAAATATCATTATCATATATAAATATTGGAATATATGACAGCGTGAACAAAAAATTCATTATATAATTGTATACAAATCGCGCTGTGAGCAAAACGGATAAAGCTGAGTTAATTTTTTTTGTTGTATTGTACACTAAATTGCAATGATTTTGGTATATAACAAATTTTAAAACGATCAAAGCAACGCAGAGAAAGTATTATCACAATATGACACATGAATTCGTAACGAGCAGACATAAAAAAGTTTTTTTCAAAAATTCACCATAAATCAAAATATTGTGCTAGAGACTTCCCATTTGTTGCAAAATGAAGGTAATTGATTGAATATTACTAGACTGTAAAAGTTGTAGTTTACAATTGCAGTTTTCGACCATTTCGGTAGAGTTAAAGTTGACTAAAGGTTGAATTTTTTCTATTTATTGTTATTTATATGAAAATATTTCAAAGCTGATAAAAGCTACAACCATGAGTTATTTTTGGTTGTATTCTACATGAAATTGCACACATTTTCATATATAAAAATTTATATAATAGCTAATATAAAACAGTGCAAACATTATGACAATCTGACGAAAGAATTTCTGATTTTTTCAGCAAAGCTACCGCGCGGACGTTAGGAAAGTTTTTATCAAAAGTTCACCATAAATCGAAATATTGTACTAGAGACTTCCAATTTGTTGCAAAATGAAGGTAAATGATTGAATATTACTAGAATGTAAAAGATTTAGCTTACAATTGCGTTTTTCGACCATTTTGGTCGAGTCAAAGTTGACCGAAGGTTGAAATTTTGGCACATCGTTATTTATATGAAAATATTTCAAAACTGATAAAAGCTACACCCATGGGTTGTTTTTGGTTGTATTCTACATGAAATTTTGCATATTTTCATATATATAAAACTTTATATAATGGCTAATATAAAATAGTGCAAACATTACGACAATCTGACGAAAGAATTTCTGATTTTTTCGGCAGAGTTACCGTGCGGGCGCAAGGAAAAAGTTTTTATCAAAAATTCACCATAAATCAAATATTGTGCTAGAGACTTCCAATTTATTGCAAAAGGAAGGTAAATGATTGAATATTATTAAATTGTAAGAGTTTTAGCTTACAATTGCGTTTTTGTACCATTTCGGTCGAGTTAAAGTTGACCGAAGGTTGACATTTTGGCACTTATCATTATTTATATGAAAATATTTCAAACTGATAAAAGCTACAACCATAGGTTGTTTTTAGTTGTATTCTACATGAAAATGCACACATTTTCATATATAAAACTTTATGTAACGGCTAATATAAAACGGTACAAACATTACGACAAACACAACAAACTGACAGAAGAATTTCTGATTTTTTCGGCAGTTACCACACGGACGCAAGGAAAATGTTTTTTCAAAAAATCACCATGAATTGAAATATTGTGCTAGAGACTTCCAATTTATTGCAAAATGAAGGTAAATTATTGAGTATTACTAGAATGTAAGAGTTTTAGCTTAAACTGCATTTTTTTACCATTTCGGTCGAGTCAAATTTGACCGAAGGTTAAAATTTTGGCACATCATGATTTATATGAAAATATATCAAAATTGATAAAAGCTACAACCATGGGTTGTTTTTTGTTGTATTCTACATTAAATTACACACATTTTCATATATAAAAATTTTATGTAACAGCTAATATAAAACGGTGCAAACATTACGACAATCCGACGAAAGAATTTCTGATTTTTTCGGCAGAGTTACCACACGGACATAAGAAAAATGTATTTTTTTTAAATTCACCATAAATCGAAATATTGTGCTAGAGACTTCCAATTGGTTGCAAAATGAAGGTAAATGATTGAACATTACTAGAATGTAAGAATTTTGGCTTACAATTGCATTTTTCAACCATTTCGGTCGAGTCAAAGTTGACCGAAGGTTGAAATTTTGGCACTTATCATTATTTATATGAAAATATTTCAAATCTGATAAAAGGTACAACCATGGATTGTTTTTTGTTGTATTTTACATGAAATTGTGCACATTTTCATATATAAAACTCTATGAAACGGCTGATATAAAACGGTGTAAAAATTACGACAAAGTGATGAAATAATTTCTTAGATGTGTCACTGATGCTTTGTAGTGCGAGAAGAAAGAAATTCGCGGCTTGTAAACAAAACAACAGCTTGATCTGTGAACTCCCAGCATCCCTCAAGAAGTGCGATTCAAAATTTTTTGCCAAGTAGGCCTATAACTATTTTTCTGAGAATATTTAAAAATCTTTTTAGTGTCGATGTATTTTACGTCAATTAAGCACCCGACAGACAATTTTCGTCGACGTAAAATACATCCAATAGGCGTTTGAGGGTTAGTATCAATTCCATCCAGGATGAGGTCCCTCTCACCAAGGAGGCCCAACTGGGTGAGGGGCAATACTGTTATATACACTGGTAACTGCCCAGTGTTCCCCCCTTATTCGCGTTCTCCGGATTCGCGGACTCACACATTCGCGGATTTTTCTTTGGAACCTATCTAGAAATTATTTGCAGACGGACTCGCCCATTCGCGGAATTTTCCAACAATAATAATCACTAATTAGTGTATTTTGATGTTTATTTTCATGACTAAATACATTTTTATGATACAAAAATGATTTACTAATTTTCAAATATTAATTTTGATTAATACTGTATTAGTAAGTTTAATAAGTTTAAATATCACATAATAAAAATAATAATTCTCTCTCTCTCTCTCGCTCTCTCTCTCTACTACAAAGATGTATGTTTTTTGTATGATAAATAAATGATTTATTATTTTCAAATATTAATATTAATTTATACAGCAATAATATCAATTCATTAAAGAAAATATCAGTGAATTAGTAAGATTTTAGCTTATAAATTTAAAAAATTATGGAAGAATGAAGGAAATCCCAGTCAGATTCTTTCTCTAACTCCAGGCACTAAAACTCAGATATACGTATCAAGTTAAGTGACTGGAGGGGGAAGGAGCTGATTTGTTGCTGCCATCAAGTGGGCATGAAATTTCCACCCCCCCCCCTCTCTCTCTCTCTCTCTCTCTCTCTCTCTCTCTCTCTATCTCTCTCTCTTCTCTCTCTCTCTCTCTCTCTCTTTTTTACTGAGAGGAGAGATTTTTATGGTACACCATATGCGTAATATGTTTTTTATTAATATTTTCAAATAATCAATTGTAATAAATAATAAACTGTCAATTACCAAAATCATATGTGAAAGTATTTTACAAATACTAAGATAATCTCTCTCTCTCTCTCTCCTCTCTCTCTCTCTCTCTCTCTCAAATCTCTCTCTCTCTCTCTTCTTAAAGCGATGTATGTTTTTTGGATGATGATTTACTAATTTTCAAATATCAATATTAATGTAAACAGCAATAATATAAATTCATTAAAGAAAATACTAAAGTGAATTAGCAAGATTTTAGTTTATAAATAAAAAGAATTATGTAACCCAGTTGTCGTTTGTTTTTTGAACACTTAGCCAGCTTGGTTGGCTGGGTTCCAACTGTCAAATCGAGTGTTGCCCTCTACGGATCATTGAGATTCTCTCTCTCTTTCTCTTTTGCTGATATATATGAGAAAATTTCTATGGTACATGTGTATGTTTATTAATATTTTCACATAATAATAATAATAATATAACTAATCTCAAAATTCACATGTGATAGTATTTTAAAGAAGTACAATAATCTATCAATTTCACTCTTTTAAATAAGGACAATCCTCTCTCTATCTCTCTCTCTCTCTCTCTCTCTCTCTCTCTCTCTCTCTCTCTCCACATGAGATACTAGCATGCGCTAGTGGTAACTCTCGCCCTCTGTTTGGGCTGGGAAGTGTATGTATAAGTATATCTTTAAGGACATTACTACATTTTATGGTAAAATAATAATATACAGTACTAGTTTACAAATAATATTACGTTTAATGAGATTAAACAGTAACAATAACATTCTCTCTCTCTCTCTCTCTCTCTCTCTCTCTCTCTCTCTCGCTATTGGCTGTTTATATATTTCTAATGGTAAAATGTTTAAGATTACTTTAAAATGATATTAATAATACCAATTCAATGGTATATTTGATGTAGGATAATACTTTAAGTAGACATTTGGTATTTGTGATTTCACATTCCATTGTTCCCTTGTGAAAAGAAAATGGATGTCTCAAATTGTAACAGTATGAAAGAAAACGTGCATGACTGAATACTTATGGGGGGACTGAATTATTTTCACATACGTAACTAAGTCATTCAGTACATACATAGTATGTATTTATGTATAAACATAAAATGTAAGATTTACTTTAAAATAGTATTAATAATATTTCAAGATTAATATGAACCATAATAGGATATTTTATGTATATTTGATGAAGGATGGTCTTTAAGGGATACTTTGGTGTTTGCATGTTCAGGATAGTTTATGAGCATTTTTAGAGGGGGGTTCCAAACATTCGCGGATTCTAACTATTTGCGGGGGGGTCTGGTACGCATCCCCGCGAATACAGGGAGCCACTGTGTATATGTATATATATATATATATATATATATATATATATATATATATATATCATATATATATATATAAGTCTATCACATTACCATGATTCATATACATATATCAAGCCACAAATGTCCTTTAATATGAACCATAATAGGATATTTTATGTATATTTGATGAAGGATGGTCTTTAAGGGATACTTTGGTGTTTGCATGTTCAGGATAGTTTATGAGCATTTTTTTAGAGGGGGTTCCAAACATTCGCGGGGGATTCTAACTATTCGCGGGGGGGTCTGTTACGCATCCCCCCCCGCGAATACGGGGAGACCACTGTGTATATATATATATATATATATATATATAGTATATATATATATATATATATATATATCTTATAAGTCTATCACATTAACCATGATTCAATATACATATATCGAGCCACAAATGTCCTTTAATATCTAATTCGCTCTACCTCGGAATTAATATATTTTTCATATATGTTTAACCAAGGGGGAATTTATTAAGCGATAATAGAATTGGCGGCCGACAGGTGCAAACCATCGACCTCTCAATTCCAGGACTAGCAGTGAAGCCTTAGACAACCCTGCCACTGCCAGTCCTGGAATTGAGAGGTCGATGGTTCGTGCCTGTCGGCCGCCAATTCTATTATCGCTTAATAAATTCCCCCTCGGCTAAACATATATGAAAATATATTAATTCCGAGGTAGAGCAAATTAGATATTAAAGGACATTTGCAGCTCGATATACATATATATATATATATATATATATATATATATATATATATATATATATATATATATATATATATGTGTGTGTGTGTGTGTGTGTGTGTGTGTGTGTGTGTGTGTTTTATTATGCATGTGCATGTATACATACATAAATGAAAACATTTGCCCATAGGTGTCTGTACATATATTATTTGGCCTTACTTTGGGTGAAATCTTAGAGGAGTTATTCAATGAAGAGGAAAGTGATAAAATCACTGAAAGAGCTGATGTACCTAGTTGTAATTCCTCCTGATGTTGACCCTTTGACAGATGAAGATGGGACACCCGATGATTTGACTGGAGAAGCAACAGTGCAAGATGTTCCCGGAAGTCTTGAGCTCCATATTGATTATAAGAAAAAATCAGTCAAAAGTGAAGCCACAACATCACATTGTACCTCAGCAAATCAAAAGAAAAAAGGGCCAAAAATTTCACCCAGCACCAAGAAAAGGAAACTAACTGTGGGCCAGAACCATGTTGGAGACACAAACAGCCAGAGTACACAAAAGTGAAACAGAAATGACAAACTTTCAAGGATAATTTGAAGAAAATGAAAGAAGACTTAGATCACCTAACACCTCTGAAATTATTTGAAACAATAATGTCCCCAGATATTTAGGATCACATTGTGAAGGAAACTGTTCGTTATGCCACGGCCAGCAGAAACAAACTGGATTTTGTGTTCAGTGTAGATGAATTGAAATCTCTTAAAGGGATTCTTCATTTGTCAAGTTACCACAAATTACCATCGGAGAGGCATTACTGGTCAAAAGATGAAGACTTTGGTGTATCTATTGTAAAAAAAGCAATGTCTCGGAATAAATTTCAAGTTTTGAAGAGTATTGTGCATTTCTATGATAATGCAGATGCAGAAAATAATAAAGGGGATAAAGGATTCAAAGTAAGAAGCTTGACTTCAAAGCTTCAGAAATCATTTATTCAATATGGAGTATTTGAGGAATGCATTAGTGTTGACAAAATGATGGTAAAATATTATGGGCATAACTCACTGAAGCAGTTTAACCAAGTGAAACCTATAAGGTTTGGATATAATCTTTGGGCGCTTTGCAGGACCTTATGGTGCTGTTATAATTTTGATCTTTACTGTAGTAAGAATCCTCAACTCGATAAGAATGATGAAATAGCATTGGGTTCAAAATCCAGAATCTCATACTGTCTTTTTTTATAATTACTTTACTGGATATGAATTATTAGTTCACCTAGGAAATATGATATTGTCATGATACAATAAAGTTTTATACATACTTACCTGGCAGATATATACTTAGCTATAGACTCCGTCGTCCCCGATAGAAATTCGAATTTCGCGGCACACGCTACAGGTATGGTCAGGTGGATCTACCGCCACTGCCGCTGGGTGGCAGAAACTAGGACCATCCCATTTTCTAAGACAGATTTGCTCTTCCACCTGTCTCCTGAGGGGAGGCTGGGTGGGCCATTTAATAGTATATATCTGCCAGGTAAGTATGTATAAAACTTTATTGTATCATGACAATATCATTTTTATACATTCAACTTCCCTGGCAGATATATACTTAGCTGATTGGCACCTTTGGCGGAGGGTAAGAGACCGCTAATTACTGAATAGACAGGGAACAACATACGTTGTAAGTAATAAATAAATAAAACCTTGGTTCCTGTGTGTTTAGACGAAGGGTTGACCTCCTAGCTATTGCTAGGAATCTGCTTCGTCTCAAGAGCCTCAGCGAGGATGTGACCTATGGCTAAGAGTTCTTGTAGATCTGTCAATGGGGTCTTATCCACTTACTTGACAAAATCTAATGGTTATTTGTCAAAGGGGTCCTATCCACTTACATGACAAAACACCTATGCCTACTGGCATAATTAAGGAGCACAACACCGATCCCGATCACCTGATCCTAACACGAGGGTTTGTGCTTAATTTGAAAAGAGCTATCCCCAAACTCATTTCAAATAACCCAAAGAAAATAGTATACTTATGTTAAAATAAAATTTTTTAACTCACTAGTTAAGGATCAGTGTCGGCTCCCTATCCCAGCAACGTATCCATAGACACGTAACCAAGAGAGAAGGATCTCTCATAGGTCAACTTGACCTCCTTCGTGCAAAGAGAAGACAACACAGAGTTGCATCTCCCGTAAATTACAGCTAATATGTCCCTCACGACATATTGTTATGGAAAGAACAAGAATTGTTAAAAGCTCGCATTTCAAGCGCTTTTAATTCTCAGCTGTTTGAAGGAATCATCAAGTTACTTAAGAAGTGCTTTAGAGATCACCCTGTTCCAAACAAGACCAGGGCTTTCTTTGAAATTGATCTCTTCTGGATGAAGCCTAGAGCCTGGCTTGTGCCTGGCTGGCGCATGTTGCTTGCCTGGCGCCTCGCGCCTGGCTAGCGCCTTGCGCCTGCCTGGAGCCTCGCGCCTGGCACCTGGCTGACTTCTCCCCACTTGCTGGAGCTTCGAGCTTGTTAAGAGTCTCGAGGAAACTGGCGATGCCCACATCGGACACTTTTTCCGATTTATTTGCCTCTAATGCATCTGCGCCAGGCTGGAGGCACGCTCCTTCTCCTCATCAGACAATGACAGTGTTTATTTGGACCTGTCTTCCTCTGGCGTCTTTTACGCCTGTTTCTGGTATTTTGGCGCCTGATTGGCGCTACATTGACCGAAAGTCCTGAACATCAAAACGTTTATCAGGAGACTGGAGAAGGGTGGAAGAAATTATTTCACTTTGAGCGTTTTTGGTCTCCTCCGGTAAAGGGGAAGGTGATTGTAATCAGCTACATCCAGTAGACGATAGGATATCTAACCGTACGAGAGATAAGAGTCTTCCTCCGAGGAGGGTCCTTCTTGAATACTTCCGTGCTCACGAGATCTCTTCTTACATGTTGAAGGGGTGTCTCGTTGCAGAATCTTCCCTATCCTTGCCCGAAGGAAGGGAAGAAGCCTGGAAGTCGAAGGAGACTCCGAGCTGAAATTGGGAGTACTCCTGATTTTCTAGCTCTTTATTGTATCCCTCTGAACACCTTCTGGGAAGCATTTCGAGCCGTCATCGATACCAAAGACTCTGTAGGCAAAACGTTTGAACCATTCTACTGTAGATGAAAACGTAATACTCTGCCTGGACAACGAAACCTCTATCTGAAAACATTGAATCAGGAATAGGGGGTTTCAGTTCTTTTGCCTGACATACTATGCTGCAAGAACCCATTTCTAGTCTCCATAGAATCTGATGCGAGATTCCAATGCTCAAAAAATTCACTTGTCTTCTTGGTCGTTTAGGACCCAGAGAAACAAAGAATTCCCTCATAAAAATTTCTCAAAGAAGTTTGATGAGGAGCAGTTCCATCTTGTCGGAACATGGAATCTGTGGCCACAAAAAAAGATCCCATTAGAAGTACATGATATCCTACTCTTGTCATATTGAGGTATATATCGTATAAGATCCCAAAGATCTTAATCCTCTGCTATCTCCAATTCCCTTTGTAGAGACAGAGTATAGCCTTTTACTGCGTTCTTTGATAGCAGATATATACAAAGGTGATTCTTCCCTCTGAAAGGGAAGAAAAAACACCACTATGTGGTTCACAGAGGTATCGGAAGAGGACAGTTTTCCTCATTCCCTCTAGCATGATCTGCAGCAATTCTATGTCTAGGCCATGACTATTGTCATCTACCTTGAAAAATCCTCTCATTTATGTCCACTTCTGGTCAGTCTGCATGCAGACAGACTCAGAGTGGAGAGGTTGTTAAGGTCCATTTAATAATAGATGCTGATAGAATATCCAGACTCTCTTGGAAAAGACTTCCAAAAACATGCTGTGAGAAGAACGTGACCTCTGTGAATCCAACCTCTCTGAGGCCAAAATGAGGCATAAAGTATTATCCTCTCTTTCTTTGACGCCCTTTATCTTAAATTCTGTAAAGAATTTATATTTATATTTAGGGGAAAAAAAAAAAAAAAGACTAAAAGTATATTCCCCTTTCTATAAAATAAAGATGGCGTATATGCTACCTCTCTTGGTTCAAGGAAAAGGAAGCATTCTATAAGAAGCCTGTTCGTCTTCTACCTTGCTAAGAGATCTATGAAGAAGACTTTTCGCAGGTTCTCACAACTCTTTCCAATAAATGTTAGACATACGTTAACAGTTATCGTCGATCGAGAAGGTTCTCACGGACATGCAAATCTTGCATCCGACCTCTTAAGGATCGTTACGTTCCCTATCTGTTTTCCAAATAGGTTCTCTTTTTTAACGCGAACAGGAGCGAAAAAAGAGATTCTCGATGCTCTTTGTGATATGAGAGAGTCGTGGAATTGGCCTAAGTGATAAAAAGGGTAACAAAATCAGGAACGATTCTTGCCGTTACCGATCCTGCTGTCCGAGAGGCTACTGGATTCTTAGGTTAATAACTCGCTAAAACGAGAAAATATCTTGGATGGTGCTCTTGGCCCATTGCGCCAGGCTGGCACTTCTGGCGCATTGCGCCAGGTTGGCGCTTCTAGCGCTTTGCGCCAGGCTGGCGCTTTCTTCTAATTTTCTTTATGTCATGTGTCAGAACATCAGTGCCTTTATGGTACTAGACCTCCTTTCACATGTTAATTCCGTTCTTAGTAGGAAAAAACTCTTATATACGAAGTATAGTCCATTCAGGGAAACCATTTCTGCCACGAAGAGAATGTTTCCCATCCCACTCATCCATCCGATTCTAAAAAGGTTGTGTGCGTTTCTCGAAAGACTTGACCATACCGTAGTCTTAAAGGGAATTCTCTAAAGTGAATTCTCTACTACATCCATCTTCTCACTAAGCATGTATTCTAATAAGCCATGCTTTTGTAAGCATGAGAGCATTATATAATATAATGTTCTACTGCGTTAGAATCCTTTAATAATGTTACCTACAGTAAACAGCATTGAAAGGTTATAATATCTTTCTTATTGAAAGCTTCTTAGCAAAAGGCAGACAATATTTTATTTGTGTTAGTTTAACTATCTCCTCCATTCGAGACTAAGTCCATGATTGTAGGGGGGATATACGGTTAACCATTCGATCTCGTTGGAGAGAGAGATGTGACCTACTACTCATGACCGAGAACCGGATGGTACTGTATCAGCCTTAGAATGACAGCCCGGCAGTCTCGCTCGCTGCCTGACTGCATTCATCATGAGTTGCCAGTTACTTCATTAAATGAAGGAATATAATAAAATTATTCTCGAGCCTAAGGAAGCTCTTAATAATGCAAATTTAAGCCAAACAACCTTTGTTAAATACCGAAGCTGAGTAGGTATTGTCGTAACAAACCTTTTAAGCGAAGTCCTTACCAGGAAAAAACCTGCAAGGATATAGATAATTCCGTAGCGAACCACAAAGGCAACTCTGGTATGGGTATATGACTTGTCATTCAGTAGTCGTATACAGCAAGTCTTGCTACTACATTCTTTCCTCTCCGATTCAGAGAGAGAAAGGAAATCTTGCCCTCTTCGTTCTTTTCATCAATAAACACGAATTAGTATTAGTCGAAAGAGATCGCAATGAAAACTCTAGGATCGAAGAGAATCCCTCAAATTTTTATTTTCTTGGATATAAGGCCGTATTCTATGCCTCTATTATTTGGAAGAGCCTCTAATCAATGAATGAGAGCTCGTACGAATCTTGTTTAATTTGCAAACGATCCTGAGAAAAAACTCCATCATCATCTAAGTCCTCCTGACAAGAATGACAGCCGCCTGTGCGACATATTGCATTCTTCTCAGGAGACAGCTGTGCTTGCGGCAGATTTCCACCAGAAACGGACATATCGTGAACAGGACGACGGCTGCCTGTGCGGCACCTTTCGTCTCTGTCCAGAGAAATCCGCTCCTGGTCCAAATCATAAAGAGACGCTTCCTGGTTGATTTCTCCGTATGATTCTTTTGAGGAAGATCTTGGCGCTTGGTGCTTAACCGTTGCCGAAAGTCTGGTTTGTTCAATGCGCTTGGACATATCTGTCTGTCTTGGACTGTGTCGTCTGTCCGAGCTGTCCACCTATGGAACTTGGCGCTTGGTTGGTGTCATTCCAGTACGACACTTCTGCCTGTCCGTCTTGTCCGCTTCTGGCGCCTGTCGCCCGGACGGAGTTGCCTGCGCACGACGTTTTGTCCAATCCAGGCTGTCCGCCTTGTCAAGGTTGTCCGCAATCGGCACGAGTCCCTTGGACATAGTTGTCCGCATAGGACATATCCGCCTGTCCGGGCTGTCTGCGTCTGGCGAATGGCGCTTAGAACACTTTTTCCTGTCCGAGTTAGACACTCTTCGTCATTGTCCGTATGTTGCGTCTCAATCCTATGAGTTTTTGTCCTTTTTTCTTTATTCCTCTCTGTACTCGTACGAGGAGTAGAGGAGACAAGTCTGGAGTCCGGAACGCCCGTAGGACGAGATCTCTTAACATGAAGAAAATCGTCCTTTCTCCTCGGAAGGTCTTTTCTCAATACTCCTACTAAAGAGGAAATTTGTTCCTGCATTTTAAGTAGGAAGTCCGTTGCGGTTTCTTCCTTTTCTTTGCCATGAATAGGAGAATGCGCTCTGGAAAGCGTAGGAGATCGAGATATTGTCCTCTTGGTCTCTTTTCCTCTCGTAGGGAGAATCGTCCGGGAAATGTTCCGGGCTCGAGTCCAACGTCGGAGCTTTCCAACTCCTCTTGATCGGACGCGACAGTTCGTCGGAATTCCATCCACTTCTTCGAGGAGACGAATCGGAAGACGAAAAGCACTCTTTTAGGATGCCCTTCCAATGGCGATCCTTGGCAGTCTGGGACACTACAGATTCTGCCGAGGGGACGGCTGACCGGTGGGGATTCTCCGTAACCTCCGTACAACTGTCGACATTCCTTCTCCTCTGGGCCTGGGAGCTTGGAAGAGGTCTAGTCTGGGAGCGAGACAGAGCCGATCGAACACCCACCTCCACTATTTTAGGACGCCTTTCCAATGGCGAACTTGGCAGTCTGGGAAGTTCTACAGAGTCTGCCGAGGGGACGCCTGATCGGTGGGGATTCTCCGTAACCTCCGTACGACTGTCGACATTCCTTCTCCTCTGGGCCTGGGAGCTTGGAAGAGGTCTAGGTCTGGGAGCGAGACAGAGCCGATCAGACGCACCCTCCACTTCAATCTGGAACACTATATGTATTCACTTCTTACCTTTTTAGAGCTCGCTTTTGAGCTACATCCATTATCTTCAAATTTGCATATATAAATTTGTAGTTTCTGTGGAGTAAGAAGGTGATGAGGATGCAACCACTACTAGTACTGCTAATACTCTAACTGCTCGTTAGCACAAACGCTATTAAAGCTTATAAAGTAAGCGTATCTAGTTATATGCTTTTCTGACTTCCTAAAGTAGGAAATTAGAGTTTTCCTCAATAAAATTGTAACCTTTATTACATGTAATAATGAATAAATATTAATAATTCCCTTTATTGCAAACTATGTGAGTGTCTACCGATAATTTCGGTAGTTTCAATTAGTATTTTCTTCGAAATTTTGAAGCGAAATTCATTAAAAAGTTAATAAAAGCGTATGCCAAACCGAAGACCCAGTACTTCCCTGCAAAAGACAGCCCAGAAGATCAACGGCGATGAAAAACGAAATCCAAGTCAGGAGGTAACAACAACGATGTTATGGCTACCCGCGACAGAGCAAATCTGTCTTAGAAAATGGGATGGTTCCTAGTTCTGCCACCCAGCGGCAGTGGCGGTAGATCACCTGACCTACCTGTAGCGTGTGCCGCGAAATTCGAATTTCTGTCGGGGACGACGGAGTCTATAGCTAAAGTATATATCTGCCAGGGAAGTTGAATGTATAAAAACTGTGTTTCAAGCGTCGGGAACACTCGGAGACAATCGTTTGAAGAACTGTACATTGAAATCAACGAATGATATGAAAAAAGAAACAAGAGGCTCATATGACTACAGGTTTAACACCAGTGAAGAAGTACTGATGGTAAAGTGGCTAGATAACAAATGTGTTACTGTCGGAACTAATTACGACACTGTAGAACCCCCTTGAAAAAGTCCAACGTTGGATTAACACATCAAAGTCAAAAGGAAGCGTTCCTCAACCAAATGCAATTTTCAACAATAATAAATGCATGGGGGGGTGTAGATCACCATGATTGGTTAGTTGGGAAATATTCAGTTTCTATTCAAGGAAAGAAATGGTATTGGCCTTTATTCATTAGAATGTTAGATATGGCAGTTGTGAACTCATGGATCATTTATAAATTGCTGCACCAAGAACATGGTATCACACATCTGAGCCTATTAGATCTCAAAAGGGCAATTTCTGTAGCTTATCTGAAATTGGCTTGCATGGAAGGCTCAGTAGGAAGACCCTGTGGCACCTTACACTCACCCACAAATTTTGCTGATGTTCGTTATGATGGTAAAGGCCATTTTATTGAAAAGCGCACCAATCAGCAGAGGTGTATGAACAAACCATGTACAGCAAAACCAAGAACCTTTTGTTCAAAATGCAATGTGACTCTTTGTATCAAATGTTTCAGCTCCTATCATAAAAGAAAATGAGTTCGTCAGGTATAATAATAAAATACATTTGGTTTATTTTTGTCAGGTAGAACTTAGGTGAGAATTCATAGCATTTAAGTAAGATTGATAATATATAACTGTTTATCTTTATCTGAAAAGATGATACTTAATTTAGCAAATATAAATATAAAACCTACTGTCCCAGTGTCTTCATTTAAGGACAGCTTGAAAACTTGATTTTATACCCCTTTGTCCCAGTGTCTCATTTGAGGACAGCTTATTGTAAGCTTACCGTTATAAATAAATTTTTTCTTTCTACTTCATATGTATTCTTGACCCCTAAATACATATTTTGCAAAAAATTCCAGAAATTCAAAAAATACAAAAGTTGGGATTTAATGGGTTTAAGGATTATAGGTGACAGCTATTCAGAACTTTTATAAACAAAAACATATTCAAAATACATATTAAAACATACATTACAACGAAGATATCTCTATGGCAACTAGTTTTTATTTAAGTCTGTAATTATATCTTTGAGGTAATTCTTGAACATGTTACAAATACAAGGGTATAAATGAAACAGGCCACGACTAATGTAGAAATTACAATGAGAAGTAAGTTGTATTAAAGCAGATTCTAAAAGATTTCGTGATAAGACATCTTTTGACCTTGCAATTACTGAACTACCAATCCAATTTATTCGGTGGTTGTTTTCACTTAAATGAATGAATATTGCATTAGATGTTTGCCCAGTTTTGACAGAATATTTATGCTGGCTTAACCTTACTTCTAAGCCCTTGCTTGACTGTCCGAGATAAAATGAGGGACAATCCAGACATGGAATCTTATATATTATGTTGTTGCTTTCTCTGGGGCCATATTTTATTAACATTTCTTTTAGTGTGTTATTATAGGAAAAAACAAGGTTGACCTTAAAGGTTTTTAACAATGATTTAATGGTTTCAAATACGTTAAAATAAGGCAAACTGAGAATGTTCTTAGAATTTTCTTTCTCCGTGTTATTTACACTATAAAACTTTTTGTGGGTTTTATTATAAGAAATATCTAATAGTATATATGAAGGATAGCATAAATCTTTCCCTATTTTTCTTGTGTATTCAATTTCTTGATCCAAATATTGGGGGACTGACAATGCACAATGCTCGTAAAAACATATAAGAAAAAATTTATATTTTTATGTTAAGATGGTGGCCTGAATAGAAATGAATGAACATAAGTTAAGTTGTTGGTTGGTTTCCTATAAATACTGAACTTACATTGAAATGGTTCTCTTTCAATGTTTCTCTATGTATCAAATCATCTAAGAAAGGGAGGCAATTGTCTTTTTCTAATTCTAAAGTAAACTTAATTGATGGTACCTGCTTATTTAATTTAGAGAGCAAATCATTTATATCAATACTGACAGGCAGAACAGCTAAAATATCATCAACATATCTATACCACTTTACAGGAATATATATGATATTAGGTAAGTAGCATTTTTTAAAGAATTCCATGTACAAGTTTGAGAGTTGTGGTGATAAAGGGTTTCCCATTGCCATGCCAAATATTTGTTGATAAAATTCAGTATTGAATATAAACTTACAATCACACAAGCACAAACTATTGAGTGAAATAATGTGACTTATAGGTAGAGGTAATTCATGCTGAGTTAGTTCATTACTAAGATATTCTAAAACAGAGTCTACAGGGACTTTAGTAAAAAGAGAACATACATCAAAACTGACGAATCTATCGGAGGGGCAAAGAGTAATTTTGTTTAATTTATCAACTAAATCTAGAGAATTATATATATGAGAATCAGAGATGGTTCCAAGTAACAGGGACAAGATCTTAGTGATATATTTTGAAAGTTTATATGAAATTGAACCAACAGTACTGATAATAGGCCGCATAGGGTTATTTTCTTTGTGCGTTTTGGCTAATCCGTACAAGTAAGGTAGCGAAGGAGATTTGACTGACAATTTGCCTAGTAGTTCTGTTTTATCTTTAAGGATATTTTTCACTGTGCTATTGAAGTTTTTTTATGACTTGATCAAGGGGATTTTTTGTTAGTGTTTTTATAAGTCACATCATCATCCAATATAATAAAGCCCACAAAAAGTTTTATAGTGTAAGTAACATGGAGAAAGAAAATTCTAAGAACATTCTCAGTTTGCCTTATTTTAACGGATTTGAAACCATTAAATCATTATTAAAAGCCTTTAAGGTCAACCTTGTTTTTTCCTATAATAACACACTAAAAGAAATGTTAACAAAAAATGGCCCCAGAGAAAGCAACAACATAATATATAAAATTCCAAGTATGGACTGTCCCTCATTTTATCTCGGACAGTAGAGCAAGGGCTAGATGTAAGATTAAGCCAGCATAAATATTCTGTAAAAACTGGGCAAACATCTAATGCAATATTCATTCATTTAAGTGAAAACAACCACCGAATAAATTGGATTGGTAGTTCAGTAATTGCAAGGTCATAAGATGTCTATCACGAAATCTTTTAGAATCTGCTTACTTCTCATTGTAATTTTAATATTAGTTGTGGCCTGTTTCATTTAGACCCTTGTATTTGTAATATGTTTAAGGGGGCCGGCCGGAACCCCTATATATGGTGGTATAGGGCGAAAAATGCAAAGTCATGAAAAAATTCATGGAGCTTCATATGGCAATTGAGAATACGTATACGAAATATTTCGTCAAAATTCTTCTTACTTTCGTAGTTACAGGGTAATTAGTAAACATAACTCAATAAGCCTAAAACATTCATCCGTACAAGAAAATGCAATATTTCTTCTGTTATCGTAAATTTTGATAATTATTGGCAAAGAAATTGTGAGAAATGGCATCTGTAGAGATTCCGTGGCTCGCAAGAAGCGAGTATCTGGTTCAATCATGAATCAGTTGGACCATAGACTTCAAGTAGATTACACGTTCGAGTTTCACCTCGTGACATTCGCTTGCTGTTACGTATGTTTATGTATGTTTCGGCAAGAAGTTCATCATGCCAATGAGAAAAAGACAAGGAAAACATCTCACTAACATACAGACGAAGAAAAATCGCTCAAGTATTATTACAGAATATCATAATATACACGTAGTTAGTGAAGAGAGAGGGGAGGATTGCCAAGTAACGCCCCCTTCTTGCCTGACAGCACACGTCACACTGTGCCCAAGGCTACGGTCTTTGAGCAAAGAGATCTTCATTTATGATAAATAACATAGTTTTGGTTTTTTAATACCCAAAATGGAATATGAAATTCATAATAATCATGATTTATTAAATTGTCTTTGTAAAAAGAGAGTACACCTTCGAGTTTCACCTTTGACATTCTCTTGCATTTACGTTTGTTTATCTTTGTTTCGGCAAGAATGTCATCATGTCAAAGAGGAAAATACAAGGAAAACATCTCGCTAACATACAGAAGAAAATTCGCTGTAATAAGCCGAGTTAGTGAAGGGGAGAGAGGGGGTTACGTAGGAAGGAGTGCCCCAGGCTATGATATATGAGGAAAGGGATCATCATTTATGATTAAATTATGATAAATAAAATAGTTTTGGTTTATTAATACACAAAAAAGAAATATACATTCATAATAATCATTATTTATTAACATTGTCTTTATAGAAATACAAAGGAAAACTTTGAACGCCCGTATCTCAAAACTATACTTATTGAACTTCAAAATCTATCTCCTCACTTAGTTTTAAAGCTATAACATTGGAATTTGGTATATAACTCAGAACGACATTATAGAACAATCAAATAGAGCCCTTTTTTCCAATTTTTGTTTCGTCTTTTTTTTATAATTTTTTTTCTCGTGATTTATAGGGTTTATTTTTTTACCATATTGAAAAATTCATATCTAGCAAAAAAATTACTTTTAGAAAAAAAACTCCATTTGATTGGAGGTCGACATCAGGTCTATATATGGTAGTAATCCCAGGTCTTAATATTAAATATCAAGGGAGGAGATAGAATTTGAAAAATGGTTATTTTCGGGATAAATTGCCCTGGTGTCACAAAACCGAAGGTCAGAGGCGAAAATCATATGCGGTTTGGAGATGTCCCAAGTCACCTTATTAAGTGGTATGAATGTCAAAATCCTGTCGTTAAAAAACGGCATTAGCCGGCCGGCCCCCTTAAGAATTACCTCAAAGATATAATTACAGACTTAAATAAAAATTAGTTGCCTTAGAGATATCTTCGTTGTATATGTATGCTTAATATGTATTGTGAATATGTTTTTGTTAACCAAAGTTCTGAATAGCTGTCACCTATAATAATCCTTTAATTGTCTTGTCCTTGTGTCTGAGCGATTGTCTTAATCTTTTTGTTTTTTTAAATTGTACCCATGTTGGGAGGGTTACTCATCTTCCAGGTGTGTCGGATTCTAGGTACTAATCTCTTTATAATCCCTATCTGTCAGTTATACAACCTTTTTTGTATTGTGAATTACACATTAAGTCAGTTCATCTGCTAAGTAAAGGACGTTGAACGTCGAAAGATCTTGTGGAAACTCTGTTGTTTATTTTCCCTCGTGGCTTATACCCTTTTATATATATATATATATATATATATATATATATTATATATATATATATATATAGCTTGATGATGAATAATAGTGCCAAGACTAGGAAGAACATTCTTTAATATTACGAGCTTTCGAGGTTTAAAACCTCATCTTCAGGCTGAAAAAATGACAAGGATGAGAAATCACTAAAAATTACATTAAATTAATTGTCTGATTAAAAGCTTCAGTAAAAACATAAAATAAAAACGAACATCACATACAAACTAAAAATTAAAAATTACGAAAAAACTAAAACAAAGCGCAAATCATACAAAAACAGAAATAAAAATAAAAATAATATGAAAGGTAAACAAACTACACTCAAAAATAAAATGGCTAACGACCCACTTTGTGTACCTACTATGAAACTATATGATAGCTAGTTGAATACCGGACGAGTTGTTGTTCAATTCCGGTTTCATTTTCTTAATAAACAGCGACTCTGAAATTAAAAGGTCCAGTCTATTTGAGCAAAAAGACAGTACTCTAAAATCTAGGTGAGTGAAAGGATGGTCCTGTGCTAAACTGTGATCCCTTATGGCAGAAAATGGTGGTTTAGAAAGAGGAAACCTAGTTCTAACGGAAAGACCTCTGTGTTCCAAAATTCTGTGTCTAAGCCAGCGGGAACTGGATCCCACGTATCGCAGACCACACTGCGAACAGGTAAACAAGTAAACGACACTCGAATTAAGGTCCACAGGAAGAGCAGGCTTCTCCCTCAAAAGTGATCCTACAGTAAAAGGGTTAGTAAAAACAAATCTGAAACTAACTTGAGGAAAACTATGCTTAAGTATTTCTTGTAACTTTTTTCGTACCAAGTAGCTACTATGACCAAGGAAAGGCAATTTAATATACTTTACATCTTTACTAGCAGTACTGTACACCGGTCTGGGACAAAATTTCTCATGTAGAAAATTTTTGAGAACTTTGTAAAAGACAAATACATGAGAAATTTTGTCCCAGACCGGTGTACAGTACTGCTAGTAAAGATGTAAAGTATATTAAATTGCCTTTCATTGGTCATAGTAGCTATCTGGTACGAAAAAAGTTACAAGAAATACTTATTTTTAATTTTGAGTGTAGTTTGTTTACCTTTCATATTATTTTTATTTTTATTCCTGTTTTTGTATGATTTGCTCTTTGTTTTAGTTTTTTCGTAATTTTTAATAGTTTGTATGTGATGTTTGTATGTGATGTTCGTTTTATTTTATGTTTTTACTGAAGCTTTTAATCAGACAATTAATTTTAATGTAATTTTTAGTGATTTCTCATCCTTGTCATTTTTTCAGCCTGAAGATGAGGTTTTAAACCTCGAAAGCTCGTAATATTAAAGAATGTTCTTCCTAGTCTTGGCACTATTATTCATCATATTATATATATATATATATATATATATAAATATATATATAGATATATATATATTATATATATCTATATATAATTATATATATATATTATTTATTATTATATATTTATTATATATACATTATATTAATTTAATTAATATAAATTAATAAAAATTATATAATATATATATTATAATATATATAATATATAATATATATCTATATATATATTATTATTATATATATTGTCTATTATATATTAAATAATATATATATATATATATATCTCTATATATATTATACATATTATTATATCTATATATAAATAAATCTTATATATATTATTATATATTATATTATATTATATATTATACTATATTATAGATATTATATTATCTTCTTAGCTTATATATTATATTCTAATCTTATCTCTATCATATAATACATATATACATTTTTATTCTCAATTTTTACCTCTATTATTTTATATTATTTAATATATATTCTCTCATATTAACATATAATACATATATATACAATATAATATAACCTATACTATGATTATATATATACTATATAATATCTACTTATTATATATATATATAATTCTAATAATATATATAAATATATCTATATATATTGTATATATATATATATGTATGTATTATATATAGTTCTATATATATATATAATATTATTATCTATATATATATAATATGTAATATATATATAATATATTATATGATGTTTATATTATATATATATATATATATATATATATAATGTAATATATATTAGTAGAATATACTATATAATATATATTTACTATGTGTATATTATATTATATAATAATATACTATCTATATATAATATAATGTATGTACTATATGTATGTTATATAATATATAATATATGTATATATAAGGTATATATATAATATGATATATATATATATTATATCTATTCTCATATATACTCTATTATATATATGTGTGTATATATATATAATATATATATATATATATATATCTATATATATATGGTATATATATATATATATATTATATATATATAATATATATATAATATATATATATACATATATATATATTATATATATATATATATATATATATATATATTATATATATATATATATATATACATTATATATATATATATATAATATATATATATATACATACCATATATATATATATATATATATATATATATATATATATAATATATATATATATACCATACATATATATTAATATATATATATATATATATATATATATATATACATATATAAATATATATATATATATATATATATAAAAATATACCTAAAACTTTAATAATTTTAGGGAGATACTTGTGTCAAATTAGGTATCAAACATCAAATCTATAAGATTCAATCTGCAAACTTTATAAAATAGGTATCTATCAAATCTTCAGTTTCCAGATGGACTTAATATTTCATGAAATTTAACAGCAAATTAATTCAAAATAAATACACAACATACTTACCATCTTTTGAACGTCAGGGTTTTTACTATATACTTCATCATCAGCACAATGCCTGGAATTTACTTTCATGTCATGCAATGTTGCAGTATAACCGTGGGGTAAAATGCCATTCGGAACTTTTTCACTATGAATCTTCACTAACTTCTGTTGTTTTACACTAAATTGTTTTAACCTGAAAAAGTCATAAAAAATATGAAAACCTAGATTATACATTGGGACTAATGTGCATTACTAACTGGTAGCATTTTTGTCTGACAGATATTCAGCATTGTAATAATTTCCTTACTTTAAAAGACATAAATGATGGAACAAGTCCAAATGCTAACTTTGCCAGTCCCTGCAGGTCAGATCCAACCCAGAATGGCAAATCAATGATTGTGGTGATCAACCACTGAGACGTATCCTCAGTGGTTGATCACCAGGAAGTATGTAGTGCCTCTCACTTACTGCATTATATAGGCAGTCCCAGTTATCGACGGGGGTTCTGTTCTCGGCGAGGTACTAACAACCGAAAACCGCCATTAACCGAAACTCAACGACCAACATCTGGTTTTCTGGGCTCAGTTCGTGTCGCTGCGTGAAATAATCCTTTAATCCATTATTTCTAAGGTAAATGATCTAACAAATACCAGAGAATAAACAAAATAAAGAAAAAGGTCAGTATAACTGACTCGCTCACCCTCCAGGAGGGCGTCGGTATGAACACTAGGGCAAGTGAGACCACTACCACGAACCTCTTGCCAATAGAAATCTCCCACAACAAAACCCCACAAGAGGAGAGCCGACCCACAGAACGGGGCAGCAACTACTACTACTCCAACCCACGCTAGGGACTGCCGCGCCTCTGGTGGCCATCCTTTAAGTTAGACCCGAACCCGTGACACGTTAATTTTTATCTCTCTGTGTTTTCATGCCTTTTTTCGAGGATTTTTACTTATCATGGAGCGTTCAGCCATCGCATCAGCTAAGTTAAGTATTCCGAAAGGTTCCTACTTAGTTTTTTCCTACCTTGAGTCAGTATATGCCGTTTTTTAGGTATAAATGCTGATTCTCAGCCGGAAGCATGGCAGCATTGCTCTGCCTCGTGGCGGGTTCGTTCTTAGTCTCCCATACCTAGAACCTTCCCTTTATTTTTACGTCTCTATACCTGTTTATGAATATTATGTTAGGGGATCCAGCCTGCATTGGTTTTATGTCATGCATGCATGTCTTTCTTTACCTTGCTTAGGCATTATCTCTTCTATCCAGACCCTAGCCATAGCTCTTAGTATCGGCCCAGGCTAGCTTTGAGTGGTAGACTTTCTCTCGGGTTAGTCGTACACTCCTGGATTTTTTCTCCTACTAACTTTATTTCCCCTATTTTAGTGTTATTTTAATTATTTTATTTGATTTGGTTAGCCTAGGGCGTCTGGTACGTTATCTTAGCCTAGGTTTATTATATCATGGTCCCCATTAGTTTTGTTGCTTCCTTTTATTAGTTTTGTTGCATCTACGGCTGCATCTCGCTGATCAGTTTAGTTGCATTATCCTAGGCTATAGATTTCGTTGTTTTATCGTGTTACCGTTTCATGGTCACCCTGTGATCGCGATACAGCCAGACGTCCGTCCCAGTCACCCTGCCCTCCTCCCGCTCTCCCATAGAGCTGGGGGGGAGGGAGGTCCGTCCTTGCTCGCTCCATCCGGGCCTGTCTCCCTGTCTCCCTACGCGGAGGGAGTAGGGGAGGCTGGACAGGCGCGGGACTGGGTATGACCGTGTCTCTCTGCTTCACGGTGCTCCGTTGTGACGAAGTAGGGGGGTTGGCCTCCCCTCTCCTTTGTTGTTCCGTTGCCCCGCTGTAAGCTCGAGTTCTGTTTCGTCCTCTCGCCCCTCCCTGGATTGTCGGTGCTCTATTTTTCTTACCGGAGCTCCGTCGATTACGAGGGAGGGAGCTGGTTTCCCGCTTGCGGGCGGACATCAGGCGTGCAGTTGGTCTCATTTGCCTAACCATCCCGTCTCGTTGGCACACCGGGGATACGGATACCACCGCGATTCGGAATCGTTTCCGGAATTTAGTGCTATTTTATGCTTAAGTCTATCGTAAGTTTAATTTAAGCTTAAGTCTATCATAAGTTTAATTTAAGCTAGCTTAAGCTGGGTCCCTCCCTTGCCCCTGTTTTATACACCGGATCACACAGGAGTTATAGCCTATTCAGGCGGTAGGGGAGGGGTTATGCCCAAAAATTTTTCACTCTCCGGCATGCATCGGAGTTCTAATTTAGCCTGTAAGTGATGTCTTTATGGTACTCATGTATCCTTCCACTTACAGACCACCAACTGTGAGCATCCAGGATGCAACGCCATGCTCCAGGACCCCTGCGGACATGAAGTCTGTAGGTCCCACGCTCCGTGCGCGACTCCGCATGGGAATCTGCAGGTCTGGTATCATGAGACCTGTATGATCTGTTATGGTCTCGTGGGTCAGTTCTTGGACGGGTAAGTATTTCCAGCTGTATACATAGACTGTGAATACTGTACTATATCTTAAGTTTAATTTTAGTGATTTCTTTTAAGCTTAAGTTCCTTAGATGTTGTGAAATACATCCCCAAATATTGTAGGTTTAAGCTCGGTTTTAGTTTAAGGGTGAACTTCAACTTTAAACTTAAAACTAATAGACGCCCTCTCTTCCAGGCTGCTGTTGTTAGAGAGACCGCCCTTGCAACCCTGAGGGCTTGGGTCGGCGGCTTCGGCAAAAACGCCGCCAAGGGACAGCCCTACATTCTCGAGAAGAGGATGGCTGTCCTGCTGTTCCCCGGCGGCAAGTCGACGGGGTACGTCGACCCGGCGGAAGCAGCCCCGACTATGACAGCGATCCAGCAACAGGTCGCTGCGTCCATGAAGGAACCAGGCCAGGATATCTCGGCGGAAGTCACGACACTAGATTTGAACGTGGAACCAAGGGTAGGTGTTGACGACCTGTTGGTCGAAGTAGGTACGTTGGACGCCCAAGGGCTTCCCTTGGGCGCCTCTGGATCTTCTTCTCCTGCTACTTCTCCAGCTTCCTTCCAAGGCTTTACAGGAGCTGAGCTCCAATACTCTACGCCTAGTGCCTCGGTTAAACCCAAAGTCAAGGGCCAAAGGGTACAGAAAACCCTTACGAAGACGTCGTCGTCGTCCAAAAAGACTTCGTCGGCGTCATCGTCTCGTAAGTCTCCGGCTACAAATCCCGGAGCAGAGAAAGCTAGAGCTTCGGCTTCTAGCTCTAGGTCCTCAAAGAGCAGGTCTTCCAAGGAGAGGCCCCGTACTCCGGCGGAGCCAGCGGTCTCTCCTCTCCCTTTGGTGCCTCTGCCAAGTTATCCCTCCACTTCCGCATCGGCTCCGACTTTGGATCCCAACGCTGGGTTGATGCAACAAATGGGAGACTTGGTAGGCTCTTTGAGGAATAGTATGGAGCAGATGTTCTCCCGGTTATCCGAAAGGATTACAACCCAGGACAACATAATTGCCGGGCTCAATCAGGCCCCTCTGGCTACTCCTCCGGCATTCGGTGCTGGATTGGTACAGCTTCCTCCTCACGATTCTCTGCCTCTGTTCTCAATGAACAACCCCTGGAGAGTGGCTTCATACGCCCCTTTCCAGGACGGACTTATCTCCATCCCAGAGTGCGGTACTCGAAGGATTGAGGACTTCGAGTTCTATCCGAAGGACCTCCAACCGCCGTTCATTGGCTACGCCAGGCTAACGGATGCAGCCATGACTAGGGAGGATAAGGTCCCGAGGGAGACGGTACTTTACTCCCGGGACCAGGCTCAAAGAGAGTGGCTCAGGTGTTTGGAAGAAATGGACTGCACAAACACTAGGATTCAAGCCTTTAAGAGTCACTTCACCATCTTTACGATGGATGAAGAAACCCCTCTTCCCTTCTTAACTAAGATTGCCACGGTCACCATTCCGGCTGGCCTGAAGGGAGAACCCTTACCCCAGTTGAGGGAAGCAGACCCCACCTCTCCTTTGCTCCCTTCACTTGGAGATTTGTGGGACGATCTGCCCAATACTTTCTCGGCGGGCAAGCTCAAGCCAGACTGCGCCATGGACCAGTTCGGCAAGAAGCTACCTAGACTCCCTGATAGCCTCATTCAAGCTGAGTTTGAGGCCAAGTCTAGGCTTGCCAGGTCCATGAATACCATGGCAATGACGGAAGTAGCGGCTCTTTCCTATGCTTCAGAGCCGCTCTTCAAGCTGTTGACCAAGTCTCAGACTCATACGGTCCAGTCAGACTTGTTCGAGTTCATGACTGCCAGGGTCAATTGCCGGAAACACGTCCTCCAGGAAGCAACTATTCGGCATGAAGCGAATAAGCTGCTTTCCTCCAACATCTGGGGGGCAGACCTCTTTCCTGAATCCATGGTCAAGGAGGTCCAGGCTGAGGCAACAAGGCTCAACCAGAGCCTCAAGGATCGTTGGGGTCTCACAGCTAAGAGGCGCCAAGATCAACCTGCAAGAGGTAAAATGCAGAAGAAACTAAAACGTTACCAGCCTTACCAGAAGAAGCAGCAACGTTTTAACCAAGCTGTTTCGGCTGTGCCAATTGTTCAATCAGGCCAGCCTTCTACCTCGAAAGCTCCGACTCAACCCATTTATGTGATTTCCCCTCAGGCTCAGCCTTCCACCTCCTACGCTGTCTCCCCAGCCTTTAACCAAGTGTTCGAGGGCCAAGCCTTCCAGTACTATGACCGGTTCGGCAGGGGCGGTAGAGCTAGGGGATCCTTTCATCAGAGAGGATCAGGAAGGTCACTCGACAGGGGAAAACACTTCCGTGGGGGCCGTGGAGGTCACTCGACCCAGCAGCAATGAGGTCTCGAAGGTAGGAGGGAGGCTGTTTCTCTTCCGGCATCGGTGGGGATTCAGCAAATGGGCACAAAGCATTGTGTCAAAGGGCCTGGGTTGGAGTTGGATTGCAGATCCTCCTCCATCCAGACCATTCCTTCAACTTCCATCAAAAGAAATGACGGAGTATGCGGAGGAGCTCCTCCAGAAAGGAGCAATAGCGAGAGTCAACAGGTTAAAATTTCAGGGTCGCTTGTTCAGCGTACCAAAGAAAGGCTCACTAAAAAGAAGGGTAATCTTAGACTTGTCCCGCTTAAACTTGGCCATTCGCTGCGACAAGTTCAAAATGCTGACTATCTCGCAGGTGCGGACCTTACTTCCCCGTGGGGCCGTCACCACCTCTATCGATCTTACAGACGCATACTATCATATCCCTATTGCAAGACACTTTCGCGTTACCACCTGGGCTTCAAACTGGGAGATCAAGCATTCTCCTTCAAGGTAGTTCCCTTCGGTCTGAATGTAGCACCCAGGGTATTCACGAAGTTGGCGGAAGTAGTCGTCCAACAACTGAGGTCTCAAGGGATAATGGTAGTAGCGTATCTCGACAATTGGTTGATTTGGGCTCCAACTGTCGAGGAATGTCGCAAAGCCACAATGAAAGTAATTCAATTCCTGGAGTATCTGGGGTTCCAGATAAACAGAACAAAGTCAAGTCTCACTCCGGAGTCCAACTTTCAATGGCTGGGCATTCAATGGAATCTATCCTCCCATACTCTGTCGATTCCATCAGCCAAGAGGAAAGAAATAGCAAAGTCAGTGAAACAATTTCTAAAGTACAAATATGCTTCAAGGAGAAACCAGGAAAGAATCCTGGGTTCCCTCCAATTTGCCTCAGTGACAAACATCTTGATGAAAGCCAAACTGAAAGACTTAACCAGGATCTGGCCCTCACGAGCAAATGTCAGATCCAGGGACAAGTTATCATCAATTCCACAGATTCTACAGAATCATCTGCGCCCTTGGATAAAGTTAAGGAACCTATCCATATCAGTACCCCTTCAGTTTCCTCCTCCGAGAATTACTATCCACACAGACGCTTCACTAAGCGGCTGGGGAGGATATTCTCAGTTCAAGAAAGTTCAGGGAACATGGTCACCTCAGTTCCGCCAGCTTCACATTAACGTATTGGAAGCAATGGCAGTGTTCTTGACTCTGAAGAGGTTACATCCGCCAAAGAACTCTCACATAAAGTTAGTTCTGGACAGCGCAGTGGTAGTCCATTGTATAAACATGGGAGGCTCCAAGTCAAGACATCTGAATCATGTCATGGTAGCCATCTTTTCCCTGGCGGACAAGTTCAGTTGGCACCTCTCCTCCACCCATATAGCCGGAGTGAGAAACGTCATAGCAGATGCTCTATCCCGTTCAATTCCTCTGGAGTCAGAATGGTCACTGGACAACAGTTCGTTCCAATGGATTCTCCGGAGGGTTCCAGGCCTGCAAGTAGATCTGTTTGCATCTCAAGCGAACCACAAACTTCCCTGTTATGTGGCTCCCAACCTGGACCCTCTGGCCTATGCCACAGACGCCCTGTCCATAGATTGGAACAACTGGGAGAAGATTTATGTCTTTCCTCCAGTGAATCTTCTCCTGAAAGTACTGAATAAACTCAGGACGTTCAAGGGTCAAGTAGCTCTAGTAGCTCCAGACTGGCCGAAGAGCAACTGGTACCCTTTGATTCTGGAACTGGGTCTTCGTCCTCTTCGAATTCCCAATCCCAGGCTCTCCCAGTCAGTACAAATGAAGACTGTGTTCGCTTCCTCAGGAATTCTCAAAACCCTAACTTTATGGACTTCATGAAGTTTGCGGCCAAGAGAGATGCAAATATCGATCCACGAAATGTTCTTTTCCTGGAATCAGATAAAAGAGATTCAACTTTAAGGCAGTATGATGCTGCAGTTAAAAAGTTGGCATCCTTCCTGAGAGAATCAGACATTAAAATCATGACAATCAATTCAGCTATATCCTTTTTCAGATCCTTATTTGAAAAAGGTTTAGCAGCTAGTACCATTACGACAAACAAGTCAGCCTTGAAGAAGATTTTTCAACTGGGTTTTAACATAGACTTAACAGATTCTTACTTTTCGTCTATTCCCAAGGCTTGCGCTAGACTTAGACCTTCAGTAAGGCCTATGTCAGTGTCATGGTTCTTAAATGATGTTCTAAAGCTGGCTTCAGATACAGATAATACGACATGTTCATTTATAATGCTCTTAAGAAAAACACTATTTTTATTAAGCTTGGCTTCAGGAGCTAGAATTTCAGAACTGTCGGCGTTATCCAGAGATGCGAATCATGTAGAATTTCTTCCCTCAGGAGAAGTTCTGCTTTCTCCGGATCGCAGCTTTTTAGCAAAAAATGAGGATCCTTTGTTGAGGTGGGAACCTTGGAAGGTTATACCCCTTCCTCAAGATCTTTCTCTTTGTCCAGTAACGACCTTACGAGCCTTTCTGTCCAGAACATCCTCATCCTCTTCGGGTCCTCTCTTTACAAGAGAAAAAGGTGGTACTTTATCAATTAAAGGTATAAGGCAACAGATCCTATACTTTATTAAACAAGCTAACCCTGAATCCTTCCCCAAGGTTCATGATGTCAAGGCAGTAGCCACCTCAATTAACTACTTTCAACACATGAATTTTGATGATTTGAAAAAGTATACTGGATGGAAATCGCCGACAGTATTTAAACGTCACTACTTAAAGTCCTTGGAATCTCTGAAGTTTTCAGCAGTTGCGGCGGGTAACATAGTTTCCCCCGACTCTGCTTAGTAATTGAGTTGAAGATCCAGATCTCCTTTCTACCTATCTCAGCCAACAGTTTGTCTATACCTACCTTGTTCATCTACGTCTACCCTTGAGTCTTAGCTGCTCTTGTGATGGTTTAGTGGGTGTCCCTTATTTTTTTGCTAGGGTCACCCACAATTGATTGTATATAATGATCTTTGTGATGTGGCCCCCTTATTTTTATGCTAGGGTGCCACATCTCCATTTACAATGGTTATGGATTTGTTTATTAAGATCTATAAACTTGTTTAAGATATTTTACTGTAAGTTTGTTCATATATATGCTTTATTTCTGATACTGCTTAATTGTAATTGCTTTAAGTATTTTTGCCTATGATAATCATACACATGTTTTAAGTTCAACATATATCCCATGTAAGCCCTTGTATATATATGTTAACTTTAAGTTAATTTTAAGTATTGTTCCTTTTCACACTATATGAACAATTGTGTATGTGCATATATTTTATTGCAATTATAGTATTTATTTGAATTTTAAGTTTTATTGAGACCTTCTTTATTTTCAATCTTGTGCTAATTCTCTGGTACAATTTCGCGCAGCGACACGAACTGAGCCCAGAAAAAGGATTTTGACGTAGGAAAAATCTATTTCTGGGCGATTGGTTCGTGTCGCCCAGCGAAATCCCACCTCTTCCCAACCCTGCGCTCAAGATTGTCAGCTAACTTAAGGATGGCCACCAGAGGCGCGGCAGTCCCTAGCGTGGGTTGGAGTAGTAGTAGTTGCTGCCCCGTTCTGTGGGTCAGCTCTCCTCTTGTGGGGTTTTGTTGTGGGAGATTTCTATTGGCAAGAGGTTCGTGGTAGTGGTCTCACTCGCCCTAGTGTTCATACCGACGCCCTCCTGGAGGGTGAGCGAGTCAGTTATACTGACCTTTTTCTTTATTTTGTTTATTCTCTGGTATTTGTTAGATCATTTACCTTAGAAATAATGGATTAAAGGATTATTTCGCTGGGTGACACGAACCAATCGCCCAGAAATAGATTTTTCCTACGTCAAAATCCTTTAATTGTGCCAATAACTGGTTAAAGGTGCCTCTGTTAGGTTATGTTGTGGCCCCATAAGGTGCCGATAACAGGAACTCGGCACATTAAGGCGCCATAAATCGCTGATTTTATAGTGCTAGGCAAGTGCCATAAAACTGGATTGCTATTAACCGAGTCAGTCAATAACTGGGGAGTGCCTATAATTCTCTGCTTGCATCTACAGGACTTTTTTTAACCATCTGGGGAATGAGATTGCATCTTGCAATGAAAATTGTCTGAAAATATTTCAGGTTTCCATACAGAATAAAAACCACTGTTTTACATGTGGCCGCCTCTGATTAGTACAGTCCGGTCCCGAATTATGTGTTCGAATTGTGCGATTCCCCTTTTATGCTGTAGCTACTTCTCAAAAATAGATTTTCTGCATCTGCGAAGCCATTCAAAGTCTGCAAGTCACGCGCTGCGAAACGTATCAGATCTATTGTCTTTTCAAGTATTTTATGTGGGAGGGTGGTTCACTGGTATCTGAGAGAAGGGGTGGGGGGAATACTTGAAGGAAAAAAACTATTATTCCTCCAAGAAGGAATGCGAGAGAAAGATTTCCTGCTCAGCCATTAGCTAAGACAGAAGACTGCCTCACGCATTTGTGACATCATAGCGCAGTGTATGAATGATTGGTATCATCACCATCGTCATACGTATTATTCAGATCTGCGAAGTGTACTCTGAATGATCGGTATCATCACTATCACCATAGGTATTATTCAGATCTGCGAAGTGTATTCTGAAGGCTTCTGCACAGCCATTAGCTAAGACAGAAGGGTCTACCTCACGCATTTGTGACATAGCGCAGTGTTTATGAATGATCGGTATCATCATCATCAACCATATTATCAAGATCTGCGACGTGTATTCTGATCATCTGCATCATGTATGCATCTGCCTAGAAGTCGAAGAGGAAAACCTATTGTCTTGAAACTAAAAAGCTTGCCTCAAGTTAAAGACGAAGGAAGGAGCAACTTGAAATCCATCATTGCTGAACATGAAGTACAGTGGTCCCCCCCGTATTCACGGGGGATGTGTACAAGACCCCCCCATGAATAGTTACAACCCGCAAATAGTTGGAACCCCTATCAAAACGCTGAAAACAGCCTATTTTGTTAGTTAAAACTAAAGAAAAACCCAATAAAAATGTTTATACTTGGTTTTTTTAATTGTTTTAATTGAATTGAAAAATACCACAAATATTATGCAAATTTTCCCCAAATGATATGGGGAAACGTTCGAGAGAAATCCACGAATGTTTGAGTTCGCGAATCTGGAGAACATGAACACGGGGGGACCACTGTAAGAATTTTTTTCTGGGTTAACTTGTTTTGACTAACATTTGGCATTTGATCATTTATATTTTTCTATTGTTGGAATAGGTTTTGATGAAAATTACTAGTACTGTAATAGTGATTAAAAGAGAAGCAGATGAGAGAGAGAGAGAGAGAGAGAGAGAGAGAGAGAGAGAGAGAGAGAGAGAGAGAGAGAGAGAGAGAGAGAGAGAGAATCTTTCAATCTAAACTTTTCAAGAAACTGTCATTTCATCTTGAATTTTGAATTATCATTTCTTTTTAAGAAATTGTAATTTCATATCAAATTTTGAATTTTCATCAGTTCTTTTTTATCGTAGAATAAATTTATATGAAAATGATTACATAGTGAATGTGCTGGACAAAGAAACTGAGACAGGCACTTGTAACCAAGTTTGTTAGGCCTAATGGGAGTGAGGACACGCATGATCCGCCAGTCGCCGAAACCTCAAATGGTTTAAAAAGCCTTCCTTCAGCAGAACAACTCTTCATGGAGGATGAGATAGAGGAGTTTGAAGTCTTTTTGGCAGAGGATAGGTAGAGGAAATTCCACCCAAAAGGTTTTATAAAGGAAATGACTGTATCGTACAGTACACTTCCAACCAATGGTCACATTGTTTACGTGTGGGAGTTTTCACAATCCTGTGTGTAATTTAAAACTTTTTCAAGTTATTAAAACCTTTTTAATGCTTTATTTATCCATAAGAACAATTTCAAATTAGAAAAAATTACAGTATAGTACATAGAAATTATTGAAAATGGGTAGTATAAAAAAGTTTGACTGAGTAAGTTGCAGTTTGCTCTTGGCCCTAAAGGAATTATTCCTATAAGGTACGTGTTTCAAAATCTGCGAATTTCTAATACTGTGAGGCTGTGGATCCATCAAATTCTCGCATAATTGGGGACCGTACTGTATATATGTTTACCTCTGTAATTTGTTCCTACAAGTTTTCGTCATCTTAAATTAAGGGGGCCGCTGACCCCATATGGTTCCACTATAAAGTAAGTGCTTCATTCATTCTACCTTATGACTGAAGGGATTCTGTCATAACGCTTCAAATTCTTACCACCAATAATACAAATAATACTGAAAAAATGCAAGTTAGGAAATTAAGTAATTCAACCTCTAAGTTCGTATTTTTTCCAGCTGAAAGAAAATTTTTCCAAAATTTTCAAAAATAATATGGTAAAAATAAAATCTAATTCAATGATAAATTTCCTCACTTGTAATTATACATACAGGCAGTCCCCGGGTTACGACGGGGGTTTCGTTCTTAAGACGCGTCGTAACCCGAAAATCGTCGTAAGCCGGAACGACGGAAAAATGTCTTAAACTAATAAAAAGTTATAAAAACCTTACTTGTAATCCTTTGATTACACTAAATGTTGTTTCCTGTAGTTTTATGTACAACCTGGAGTTATTTTCATAAAAAAATGCTGGTTCTTGAAGGTAAAAACTATTGTAATCCTCTGGTGACACTACATTCTTGAAGTTTTATGTACAAACTGGAGTGATTTTGCCAAATCTTGAGGGCTACAAGAACAGTTGATTACTATTTACGTATCATATAGACTAATTAAAGTAAACATATCTTTAAATAGGCTTATATATTAGTATCAACAAAACATTTACTGGCATGAGTCAGAGGCCGTTTAATGAAACGAACACTTCTCTGTCCTATCTGTTCAGAAAATAAACGTTACGTCAATCCCCAAGACCATTGGCAAATGATCTCATTTGCCAAGACGCCCCTCTCTCTCTCTCTCTCTCTCTCTCTCTCTCTCTCTCTCTCTCTCTCTCTCTCTCTCTCTCTCTCTCTCTCTCTCTCTCTCTCTCTGATCAAATTACTGGATAATGTCTCTTCTTTGGATACTTGGAATTTGCGTTGTAATCTAACCAGAAACTTAATTTTTTTATTATTACTGGAAACAAGCAATGATTTTTTCATTATTTGCGCTTTTGGACGGTTATAAACTTTGCGCATCGCAAGCTAGTATTCATTCGCTCGGAAACTAGTTCCGCATATGAGGCGTCACTAAAAAAATGTGAAAAATACGACATAAAAAGTGTCGAAAATCATCATAACCTCAAAATTTTTGTTGTAATCTAACCAGAAACTTATTTTTATTAATATACTGTGCTAAACTATAAAGGATTTTTATCATAGTATGCGTTTTTTAAAAGGGTCGTTAACTCGGAGCGTCGGAAGACGCCTCTCTCTCTCTCTCTCTCTCTCTCTCTCTCTCTCTCTCTCTCTCTGATCAAATTACTGGATAATGTCTCTCTTTGGATGCTTGGAATTTGCGTTGTAATCTAATTAGAAACTTAGTTTTGTTATTATTACTGGAAACAAGCAATGATTTTTTCATTATTTGCACTTTTGGACTGTTATAAACTTTGCGCATACAAGCTAGTATTCATTCGCTCGGAAACTAGTTCCGCATATGAGGCGTCACTAAAAAACATAGAAAAATACGACATGAAAAGTGTCGAAAATCATCATAACCTCAAAATTTTTGTTGTAATCTAACCAGAAACTTATTTTTATTAATATACTGTGCTAAACTATAAAGGATTTTTATCCTAGTATGCGTTATTTAAAAGTGTCGTTAACTCAGAGCGTTGGAAGCGTCAGCGTCGTAACAACGGAACAATCGTCGTAACCCAGGGCGGATTTTTCAATGAATATTTAAGAAAAAGCATCATAACCTCGGAACGTCGTAAGCCGGAGCCATCGTAACCCGGGGACTGCCTGTATATAGTTATATGCTGTAAAAGTTTCATCGAATTTGGTTCAATCACCTTGGAGATTGAAGTGTTTATTTTTGAAAAAAGTAAGTTTTGAGATAATGGTAAAAGAAAAATGATTGATATTTATGTAAAAAAAAATGTAAATGTTCGTTTGTTCATAATCTTAAATCTCCGAGAGTTAGTCACCAAATCCTTTAAAATTTTGACACAACATTGCATTCGAATACGCGTTTTTATAATGGGTTTCATCCTACATCCCCCCCCTCCAATGGGGTGGGGGTGAGAAGGGATTCCCTGAAACAGAGCTGGTTCTGCCCTTGAAACTGGGCTGGTTATGCCCGTACACTTAGTTACTTTACAAACTTATCATACATAATTTCTGCATATGACTTATCATTTGGAAAAGATTACTACTATAGGGTTAACATAAAATGACATCAAAGAGGGTGGAGTTTGAGAAGGGGGTTGAAGAGAGAGAGAGAGAGAGTTGGTATTAATGAGAAGAAAGAGGGAAAGAGACTGATTGTTGGAGAGAGAGAGAGAGAGAGAGAGAGAGAGAGAGAGAGAGAGAGAGAGAGAGAGAGAGAGAGAGAGAGAGAGAGAGAGTTTGCAATAGTGAGAAGAAAGAGTGAAAAAGTCAGTGATGGTAGGAGAGAGGAGAGAATAAGAGAAAGGAGTTTTCTCTTTTCTTTCTTTTCCATTTAACCAGACTGAGCCACAGCAACGTGTGGCCGGGTACAACTAGTGTGTGTGTGTGTGTGTATATATATATATATATATATATATATATATATATATATATATATATATATATATATATATATATATTATATATATATATCAACTACTATGAGATTCAGGGCCTCTGTAACACGGTGTTTTCGCAATAACTTTTTATCTATGCATTTCATAAATATAACGCTTATTCAGAATACATATTATACCTACACAAATTTTGACTGTATTCTGCATTACGAAGGTTGAATAAATTTGGTACTTATAATGTAAAAGTGACTTTTTTTGAAGATGGGCCAACTTACTCAGAGACAAGGTTTCGAACACACTCGTTACGTAACTTATGACAGCATTTCTTCCCTCTTTCTCGATGGATGATTGGCTATACGTAACGAAGGCTAAACCTCTGGCAACAATGACATACAAATTTAAATACAAGCAAAGCAGTACACCTTTATGAACTCTGGAACCTCTCCACTGATAATTGTCATAATGAACAAACCAACAAAATATGTTAATAAATACAAAAACACTTCGATTATTAGTCTAACTCCCAAAATAGGTTTCCTAAGAAATTACAGTCTACTTCATAGGTCACAATCAGATTGACAAGATGTAGGGAATAGTTGGTCATTTTCAAAAACATAGTAGACAAGCTTGATTTGATAACTGCTATATCCAATGTCAAGCAATTTCTATTTATTAGCTATCTACCTATTTACTGAAAAAAAATAGCCGGTACCGTATATTGGCTTTAAACCTTCACCAATAATTATCGTCAGAATGATGACTTCATGAGGCTCCACCCACTTTCGCCTCATTATAATTCAGGATAACACTGAAGGCTACCATGGGCATTGTTGGATTAGAAAATTTAACTTCTGGCTATAAAAATTAATTTCTCAAGTAGTTGTAAGAAGTGCTAAATGATCCTCAAGGATCCCAGTAGTTGGCCTAAACGTTTAATTCTTGTATATTACTGCTATACTGTTGCGGCACTACTGCTACAGTAGTATTACTACGCTAGCACTGATACCCCACCCACATCTATGTATCATTCCGCCATTCATAAAGTCTTTGGGTTTCAGAGTCAATGGAGTTTCTGTCTGGTGGATGGGTGGGGCAACATTCCGTCAAAAGGTGTTTACCTTGCTTACGTAATGAATGTTTTTCGACTCTTGGCTCATAATCATTGGCCATGGCGTCGGCTGGATAATTTTTACTCTATAAAAATGAAAACTATCGGGTTTAGGTTATTGATAATGCTGACAAAATTTGTGTGTGGTTGTAAAATATACATATGTCAACTTTACTTTCAACTACATCCGATGCTTTGACAAGGAGCAAAGTCCAAAAAACCGTGTTACAGAGACCCTGAATCTCATAGTAGTGTGTGTGTGTATAATATATATATATATATATATATATATATATATATATATATATATATATATATATATATATATATATATACAGTGTTCCCCCTGTATTCGCGTTCTCCGGATTCGCGGACTCACACATTCGCGGATTTTTCTTTGGAACCTATCTAGAAATTATTCGCAGACGGACTCGCCCATTCGCTGGAATTCTCCAACGAAAATAATCACTAATTAGTGTATTTTGATGTTTATTTTCATGACTACATACAATTTTTATGATACAAAAATAAATGATTTACTAATTTTCAAACATTAATTTTGATTAATACTGTATTAGTAACGTAATAGTTTAAATATGTTTAAATCACATAATAAAAATAATAATTCTCTCTCTCTCTCTCTCTACTACAAAGATGTATGTTTTTTTGTATGATAAATAAATGATTTACTATTTTCAAATATTAATATTAATTTATACAGCAATAATATCAATTCATTAAAGAAAATACCATAGTGAATTAGTAAGATTTTAGCTTATAAATTTAAAAAATTATGGAAGAATGAAGGAAATCCCAGTCAGATTCTTTCTCTAACTCCAGGTACTAAAACTCAGATATATGTATCAAGTTAAGTGACTGGAGGGGGAAGGAGCTCTCTCTCTCTCTCTCTCTCTCTCTCTCTCTCTCTCTCTCTCTCTCTCTCTCTCTCTCTTTTACTGAGATGAGAGATTTTTATGGTACATATATGCCGTAATAGTGTTTATTAATATTTTGTCAAAAATACTGATGATAATAATAACTGTAATTACAAAAATCATATGTGAAAGTATTTTACAAATACGTAATATGATAATCTCTCTCTCTCTCTCTCTCTCTCTCTCTCTCTCTCTCTCTCTCTCATCTCTCTTCTCTCTCTCTCTCTTAAAGTGATGTATGTTATTTGGATGATGATTTACTAATTTTCAAATATCAATATTAATGTAAACAGCAATAATATAAATTCATTAAAGAAAATACTGAAGTGAATTAGCAAGATTTTAGTTTATAAATATAAAATTATGTAAGAATGAAAGAAAATGCATTTTACCCCGCATCTTTCTCTTGGAACTCCAGTAGCAAGCCGAGTTGGCTGGGGTCCAACAACTATGTTGCCATATCTCAGGATAGTAATGTAAACTCTCTCTCTCTCTCTCTCTCTCTCTCTCTCTCTCTACTGAGATGAGAGAATTTCTATGGTACATGTGTATGTTTATTAATATTTTTGCATAATAATAATAATAGTAATATAATATATTCAAAATTCATATGTGATAGTATTTTAAAGAAGTACAATAATCTATCCACTTCACTCTTTTAAATAATGACAACCCCCCCCCCCCCACTCTCTCTCTCTCTCTCTCTCTCTCTCTCTCTCTCTCTCTCTCTCTCCACACGAGATACTAGCATGCGCTAGTGGTAAATCTCGCCCTCTGTTTGGGCTGGAAGTGTATGTACTATAAGTATATCTTTAAGGACATTACTACATTTTATGGTAAAATAATAATATACAGTACTAGTTTACAAATAATATTACGTTTAATGAGATTAAACAGTAATAAAAAATTCTCTCTCTCTCTCTCTCTCTCTCTCTCTCTCTCTCTCTCTCTCTCTCTTCTCGTCTCTCTCTCTCTCTCTCTCTCTCTCTCTCTCTCTCTCTGCTATTGGCTGTTTATATATTTCTAATGGTAAAATGTTTAAGATTACTTTAAAATGATATTAATAATACCAATTCAATGGTATATTTGATGTAGGATAATACTTTAAGTAGACATTTGGTATTTGTGATTTCACATTCCATTGTTCCATTGTAAAAAGAAAATGGATGTCTCAAATAGTAACAGTATGAAAGAAAACGTGAATGACTGAATACTTATAGGGGGACTGAATTATTTTCACATACGTAACTAAGTCATTCAGTACGTACATAGTATGTATTTATGTATAAACATAAAATGTAAGATTTACTTTAAAATAGTATTAATAATATTTCAAAGATTAATATGAACCATAATAGGATATTTTATGTATATTTGATGAAGGATGGTGTTTAAGGGATACTTTGATGTTTGTATGTTCAAGATAGTTTATGAGCATTTTTAGAGGGGGGTTCCAAACATTCGCGGATTCTAACTATTCGCGGGGGGTCTGGTACGCATCCCCCTGCGAATACGGGGGGGGGGGGGGGGGGGGGGACCACTGTATATACACACACACACACACACACACACACATATATATCTATATATATATATAATTAAATAAATTATAATATATATATAGAATATAATATATATATATATTATATATATATATTATAATATATATAATGATATTGTGTTGTTTATATAATATATATATATATATAGATATGATATATATATATATATATATATATATAGATATATATAGATATATATAATATATAATATATATATATATATGATATATATATATAGATATATAATATATAGATAGATATAGATATATATAGATATATATAGATATATGTATTATATATATAGATATATAGATTATATTTATAATATATAATATATATATATAATATATTATATATATATATATATATATATATATATATATAAGATTATATATATAATATATATAGATATATATATATATATAGTATATATATATATATACATATACACACATATATATATATATATATATATATATATATATCTATATATATATATATATATATATATATATATATATATATATAAGCGGATGGGGAGGATACTCCCAATTCAGGAAAGTACAAGGGACTTGGTCACCTCAGTTCTGCCAGCTTCACATAAATGTATTAGAAGCCATGGCAGTATTCCTCACATTGAAGAGGCTTCTACCAGCCAAGAAATCCCACATCAAGCTGGTATTGGACAGTGCAGTAGAAGTACACTGCATCAACAGGGGAGGATCCAAATCAAGTCACGTGAACCACGTCAGGATAGCCATTTTCTCACTAGCAGCCAAATACAAATGGCATCTATCCTCCACTCACCTGGCGGGAGTAAGGAACGTGATAGCAGACGCCCTGTCTCGCTCAGTTCCTCTAGAATCGGAGTGGTGTCTGGACAGGCGCTCATTCCAGTGGATATGCCAAAAGGTCCCAGGCCTCCAAGTGGATCTTTTCGCATCACAATCGAACCACAAGCTCCTGTGCTATGCCACAGACGCCATGTCCATAGATTGGAATCAGTGGAAGAAGATATACATCTTTCCTCCAGTGAATCTTCTATTGAAAGTCCTGAACAAACTCAGGTCTTTCAAAGGGCAAGTTGCTCTAGTAGCCCCGGATTAGCCCAAGAGCAACTGGTTCCCTCTTCTTCTGGAATTGGGTCTCCGGCCTCAACGGATTCCCAATCCCAAGCTATCTCAACCAGTACAAATGAGGACTAAGTTCGCTTCCTCAGGAATTCTCAAAACCCTAGCTTTATGGACTTCATGAAGTTCGCGGCTAAAAGAGATGCAAATATTGATCCTCAAAATATCCTTTTCTTAGAATCGGATAAAAGAGAATCAACTTTATGTCAGTATGACGCAGCTGTTAAAAAGCTAGCAAATTTCCTGAAGGAAACAGAATCTCGAACCATGACTACTAATCTGGCTATCTCCTTCAGATCCTCATTTGAAAAAGGTTTAGCAGCTAGTACTATTACTACCAATAAGTCAGCTTTAAAGAAAATCTTCCAGTTTGGCTTTAAGATAGACTTAACAGACTCTTATTTTTCGTCTATTCCTAAAGCTTGTGCTAGGCTCAGACCATCAGAGACCTAGCTCAATTTCATGGTTCTTAAATGATGTTCTCAAGCTGGCTTCAGATACTGACAACGATTCATGTAGCTATAAACCACTCCTAAGGAAAACATTATTTCTGCTAAGCCTGGCTTCAGGAGCCAGGATATCTGAACTGTCGGCTCTCTCTAAAGACTCTGGCCATATCGAATTTCTTCCATCAGGAGAAGTTCTTCTATCCCCAGATCGTAGTTTTTTGGCCAAAAATGAGGATCCTTTAATGAGATGGGCTCCTTGGAAGATCCTCCCTCTTCCTCAAGACCCTTCTGTATGTCCAGTGATGACCTTACAAGCCTATCTGTCCAGGACATCTTCTAGGTCCTCAGGTCCCTTATTCATAAGAGAGAAAGGTGGCACTATTTCCTTAAAAGGAATTAGGCAACAAATCCTATACTTTATCAAACAAACCAACCCTGATTCATTCCCCAAAGCCCACGACATCAGGGCAGTAGCCACCTCAATTAATTATTTCCAACACATGAATTTCAATGATCTAAAGAAGTATACAGGCTGGAAGTCGCCGACAGTATTCAGACGTCATTACCTGAAATCCTTAGAATCTCTTAAATTTCCAGCAGTGGCAGCGGGAAACACAGTTTCTCCTGACACTGACTAAGTAGTTTTAGTCATAGATCCAGATCTCCTTTCTACCTGCCTCACTAACATTTTTCCTGCCACCAGGCTCTACCCTGTTTTGAGCCTTAGCTGCCAAAAGGCTATATAGTGATGTTTTCCCATATTTTTATGCTAGGGTTACTCACAACTGTATATAATGTATCATTCTAGTTTTAAGTTATCGTAAGCTAGCATAAGTATACTGTTAATTCCTGTTACTTATTTTAAGGCTAACATAAGTTACTATAAGTTAGTTTAAGTATTTATACGATAACTTTGTAATATTTACTCTAGATTATACTCATCTTATGTTTTTTCGTGTTTTCTTATTACCTTATACTGTTACCTTTTCCCCAAGCTTGTGGCTAATTCTCTGTTACTATTTCACGAAGCGACACGGGCTGAGCCAAGAAAAGGGATTTTGACGAAGGAAAAATCTATTTCTGGGCAAGGGCCCGTGTCGCCCAGTGAAATCCCCCCCTTTTTTTCTCTCCCACCCTTGTGCCCAAGCTTGGTCTTCTAACTTCAAGGATGGCTGCTAGAGGCGCTGGTGTTGGCGTGGGGGAGCAAGTAGTAGTAGTTGCTGGCGCGGGCTGTCTACCAGCTCTCTCTAGCAAGGGGATTTTGTGGAGGAGAGATCTAAATGACAAGAGGCCCATGGTAGGGGTTTCACTTGCCCCAGTACCATACCGACACCCTCTTTTTATTTAGGGTGAGCGAGTCAGAATGCTCTGACATCCCCTTTTTAGTTTTCTCTGGTAATGTTAGCATTATTTACCTTAGAAATATGAACTGAAAGGATATTTCACTGGGCGACATGGGCCCTTACCCAGAAATAGATTTTTCCTTTGTCAAAATCCCTTTTTGTTCATGAAACTTACCTGTCAGATATATATATATCTGAATCCCACCATTGGAGGTGGGAAGAGACAGAATAGGATTTAGGAAACAAATTACATGTAGATGATTGACATCTTAGTTCCTTGCCTGTTAGCATAGCTGACTTCGTGATTATTGTCACCCAAGTCTGCTTCTGCTTTACTAGAGTCCCCAGCAAGGTAGTGACCTGTATAGCTGGTGAGTTCTAGATGATCTGTCAACGGGGGCGTGACCACAATGCGACTAGACCATATTGACCATACTATGAGGGCAACGAAGTAATAAACCACCACCTGACCAAGCCTAGCAAAAGTTAAGATAGCCTAACTTAAGCTAAGGACTGGGAAGTCCGCCTCTGGCGGCCGACCCAACAACCAAAAAACACAACAAAATTAAAAACTCCTGACCATTTTCTACAGGATAGGATGAGTGCTACTTCCTGCCCCCAAAATTGTATCTGCGGAAACGTATGGCCCTAGCGAACAGCAGTTCTCATATGTTGTCTTCACATCCCGCAGGTAGTGTGAAGCGAACACCGAGTTGCTTTGCCAAAAGGTGGCACCCAGGATGTCACTGAGTGCCATGTTCTTTTGAAATGCCACCGAGGTTGCGATAGCCCTCACCTCGTGAGCATTAACTTTTAAAAGTCTCAGATCACCATCTCGACAGGACGAATGAGCCTCCTTGATGGTACGCCTTAAAAAGAACGCCAGTGCGTTCTTTGACAAAGGCAAGTCTGGTCTCTTAACGGAACACCACAGATTGTCCGAAGGACCTTGACTCTCTTTCGTTTTATCTAAATAAAACTTGAGAGCCCTGACAGGGCACAGGACTCTCTCTGGCTCTTGCCCAATAATTTCTGCCAACCCCTTGATCTCGAAGCTCTTGGGCCAAGGGTTAGACTGGTTTTCATTCTTGGCTAAGAATGAAGGGCTTAAGGAACATACCACATTATGTCCCTAAAGCCTATATGTTTGCTGATGGCTTGAACCTCGCTAACTCTCTTTGCCGTAGCTAGAGCGGTTAGGAAAATAGCCTTTCTGGTCACGTCCTTTAATGTTGCAGAATGGAGAGGTTCGAAAGGACTAGACATCAGGAACTTCAAGACTATGTCTAAGTTCCATGACGGTAGCTTTGGCTGAGCCACTTTAGAGGTTTCAAAGACCTCAAAAGGTCGTGAAGGTCTTTGTTGTTCGCAAGATCCAAACCTGTGTCTAAAGACCGCTGACAACATACTCTTATACCCTCTAATAGTTGAGACTCCCAGCTTATCAACTTTCCTCAGATGAAGGAGGAAGTCGGCAATCTGATTCACAGAGGTCGTGGTGGAGGAAATGCCCTTCTTCCTGCACCATCTCCTGAAAACAGCCCACTTCGATTGGTACACTGGAAGAGAGGAAGCTCTCCTTGCATTGGCAATAGCCCTTGCCACTGGTCTTGAAAAACCTCTCGCTCTGGCCAACTTCTCGATAGTCTGAACGCAGTCAGACTCAGAGCGGGGAGGTTTTTGTGGTACCTCTCGAAGTGGGGTTGTCTGAGTAGATCGACTCTCCCGGGCAGGGTCCTTGGGAAGTCCACTAAGAAGGATATGACCTCTGTGAACCAATCACTCGAAGGCCAAAACAGGGTGATCAGCGTCATCCTCGCTCCCTCTGACGCCGCAAACTTCCTGATCACTTCTCCCAAGAGCTTGAACGGGGGAAAGGCATAAACGTCCATCCCCGTCCAATCCCATAGGATGGCGTCTATCGCTACTGCTCCTGGATCGAGAACAGGGGAGCAGTATAGAGGAAGCCTCTTCGTCCTTGACATTGCGAAGAGGTCTACCAAGGGACGTCCCCATAGCCTCCACAACTCGTGACATACCTCTTGGTGAAGGGTCCACTTGGTCGTAAGCAGTTGCTGCCGTCGACTGAGTAGATCCGCACGGACGTTCTCTACTCCTGCAACGAACCTCGTGAGGATCGTTACGTTCCATGCCTAGGCCCACAGCAGGATTTCTCTTGCTAACTCGAACAGGGACCGAGAGCGTGTTCCTCCCTGCTTCTTGAGATACGCCAGAGCTGTGGTATTGTCCGAGTTGATCTGGACTACTCGGCCAGAAACTCGTTCTTCGAAGAACTGAAGAGCCAACCGAATTGCTCCCAATTCTTTTAAATTTATGTGCCAGGACATCTGTTCCTCTCTCCAGATGCCTGACACTTCTTCCTTTCCCAGTGTTGCTCCCCAACCCGCCGTGGACGCGTCGGAAAACAACACTAGGTCGGAGCTCAGAAGGCTGAGAGAAACGCCTTCTGCCAGCTTTGCGGGATTGTGCCACCACCTTAAGCGATCCTTGACCAACTGAGAGATGCTCAGAGTCACTTCCAGATCCTCCTTGTTTTCCTAGTTCTCCGCAAGGAAAAACTGGAGCGGTCTGAGATGCAGTCTTCCCAAGGAAACAAACTTCTCCAGCGAGGAAATGGTCCCCAGCAGACGCATCCATTCCCTCACCGAGCATGTTTCCTTCCCCAAGAAGGGTGACACTTTGTCTAAGCAGTTCTGCTGACGTTCCAGGGATGGAAAAGCTCGAAAAGCCACTGAATCCATCTGAATCCCCAGATACACGATGAACTGAGTAGGGATCAGATGGGACTTTTCGAAGTTTACCAGAAGTCCTAGGGACTTCGTCAATTGTAGCGTCGTATGAAGGTCCTCCAGACACCTCGACTCTGATGATGCTCGAATGAGCCAATCGTCCAGGTAGAGCGAGACTCTTATCCTTGAGAGGTGAAGCCATCTCACCACATTCCTCATCAGAAGTGTGAAAACCATCGGTGCTGTGCTTAGACCGAAGCAGAGAGCTCTGAATTGAAAGACCTGCCCCTTTAAGACAAACCTCAGGTACGTCCTTGACTGAGGATAGATAGGGACGTGAAAGTAGGCGTCTTGGAGGTCTAAAGAAACCATCCAGTTGCCTGATCTTAAGGCTCCTAGAACAGACTGAGACGTTTCCATCTTGAATTTGTCTTTCTTGACAAAATGATTCAGCCTCCTGACGTCCAGAACAGGTCTCCATCCCCCAGACTGCTTCGGCACCAGGAACAACCTGTTGTAGAAGCATGGGGATTCTAGAGCTAGTACCTGTTCTACAGCTCTCTTTAGCATTTGCTCGAGCAGATCGAACAGAATCTGTTGCTTCTCTGGATGGTAGGAGGGCGACAGATCTATGGGCTTCGTGCTCAGCTGTGGAGTTTCGAGGAATGGGATCTTGTATCCCCTTTTGATGACTTCGAGGGACCAGCTGTCCATCCCTCTTGCTTTCCAGGCCTCTGCAAAGGACAGGAGCCTGACTCCGACAGGTGTCTGAAGGCCCGACGCGTCACTTCTTACCCCTGGGTTTGGAAGGGGTTCTGCCTCTAGAGAGACCTCTTCCTCGAGGAGACGATCTCGAGGAAGCTCCGCCACGAAAGGGCTTCTGCTTCTTGGAAGCCTGTGCAAGTGGAGTTGTAGAATGAGCTGCAGGACGTCTGGAAGACTAAGCCAGGAGATCTTGGGTCGCCTTTTCCTGAAGGCTGACTGCTAGATCCTTCACCATCGACTGGGGGAAGAGATGGCTACACAGAGGGGCGAACAGCAACTCTGCCCTCTGAGATGGACACCGACTTCACCGTAAGTTGCAATATAAGGCTCTCTTCTTAAGAATCCCCGTACAAAAGTGGGAAGCCAGCTCATCAGAACCATCCCTTACTGCCTTATCCATACAGGCTAAGATGCTGGACAGCTCCTCAAGAGAAAGTGAGTCCGGACTCCAAGACTTCAGGTCCAGGGCTCCCAAACACCAATCCATGAAGTTAAAGACCTCCAGCATCCTAAACAGCCCTTTCAGATGATGGTCCAACTCTGAAAGTGTCCAGGAAACCTTTGCAGAGGACAGGAGAGACCTCCTAGGAGCGTCTACCAGGCTGGCAAAGTCACCCTGGGAAGAGGAAGGAACTCTCAAACCAGCTTCCTCTCCCGTCTCGTACCAAATGCCCGCCCTTCCACTCAACCTCGCTGGAGGCAGGGCAAAAGAAGTCTTGCCTTGGGCCCCTCTGGAGTCCATCCAGTCATGGATTCTTTTGAAAGCTCTCTTCGTAGACAGTGACGTGGCCATCTTGATAAAGCCTGGCACTTTCCTCGTCTTCAACGAAGCCAACTGCAAAGGAGGAGAGCGAGGGACCGAGGGCTGAAATTTGTCCCCAAACATGTCCCTCAGAAGGCGGGCCAAAACCTTGTAGTCCACGTAGCAGGCTCCTCTTCATCCCCAGGCTGCGACTCACCCGAAGACTCTCCTTCATCCACGGGAGCAACAGAAGAGTCCTCAAAAGACCGAGAAGCAATTAGACCTTGAGGCCCAGCTCGCAAAAGGGGTCTCCTCTCCGAAGAAGGGTCCGTAGAACAAGGCCAGGTATCCTTGACGGCATATTCTGAAGCTTTCCGATGATCAGCGAAAGGGGCGTCCTGCCGAGCGTCCTGAAGAGCGTCTTGGCAAGTATCTTGACGAGTGCCCTGACGAGCGCCCTAACGAGCGTCCTGACGGGACGCAGTAGCAACAGAAGCATCATAGCGAGCAGCCTGAGAGACGTCCTGCTGAGCAGCACGAAGAAGAGCGCAAGGAGCGTCATGACAAGAAGTACGGCGATCGTCGCCAAGATGAGCCTTACGGTCTAGAGAGTGTCCTGCATGACGTTCATCGACACTTCTAGATAAGCGCTGAGGAGGTAAACTAGATCTAGAAGGCGACGAAGCAGAAGAGGGAGACGAACGAGGAGAAGGAGAGGAGGACTGCTTGGACCTCTTGATAGGCAGTCTCGAATCCTTCCTGCGGCGAAGCAGCTCTGCCTCCCTCTTGGCGAAAAACGAGGCCAACTGCTGCTGCATATCGAGGAGAATCTTCTTAGAAGGAGAAGATTCCCAATCAGGGGAAGGGCTGATCCTGTGGGAAGATGAGGGGCGAGGGGACGCCTTCTTCCTTCTCACAGGAAAAACCTGAAGAGCGATTGGGGCGCTCAAAAGCGTCATCCTCCGATGACGTCAGTGATGGTAATTGCTTCATAGCAAAGAAAGATAAAGGAAAGGAGAACGCATTTTCGAGAAGTTCTGCAGCAAGGAGGTTTTCGTGCCACTGTTGGAGGCGCCTATGTTCATGGTTGTTCCAGAATCGGCAGGAGTGTTGTGGATCTCGTCGTTATGTGAGAAACGCCGCGATTTCTGATGCAATACCTCATCTAGATTCATCTAAGAAGTTCTAGAAATCCCTGGAGTCGGTGACGTTCGCCGTAGGCTCCGCCCCCAGAGCGCCGTATAAATACAACGAACGAACTTTGGAGAGCAGTGATCGTAGAAGAGAGAGAGAGAGATCGTAAAAGAGAGATCACCAGTTAGTCACAGAGAGCCACAGATCAGATTATCAGTGAGAGATCAGCAGCAGCAGAGATCTTCCGTGAGATACGAGAAAAAAGGAACCGACAAAGGATCAATCAAAAGAAGAGTTGGTTGGATATTGGTCTAGTCGTCTTCAGGTGTGGTCTACCGTGTTATCTCGACGTCGAGCAGACTTCAGAGAAGAAAAGGTCCTGTTACAGGTGTTGGGGAATTCCTGCCTTACAAGAAGATTAGTTTCTGCAATACGGAGTCAAGAGGACGTCCGCAATCTTCGATCTACATTTATGAAGCCAGCGCGTCGAATTGCCAAATCGATTAGCAAGTATTTTAATTGCCTCACTGTTCCCCCAGTTCATGCAGTGTAAGATTCTATCTATTTATGTAAATAGGAGATACCATTCTGCATTTACCTTTGTTAGTAAGCTTGTAAATAAACCTTTGTTGTGTTAGTGTTTCTTTCTATATTCATATCCCCAGTTTCAACTGTTTGTGTTGATAAGTTTTTTTTTATTTTATATCGAACCTGAAGCGGACCTCCCTCAGAGGCCGTAACATTGTGTCGACCCTTTCCAGGATATTTCGACACCGTAACATTGTCTCTGAGATCGGTGGGTCCGTAACAACGTCCTGGTCCTCTTCTGCGGTGGAAAGGCGTCAAAACATTCAGGCGACAACTGCAACGCATGTCGAGAAAGAGGACGTGAGGCGTCCTCTTCTCTGAAGCTTCTCTTGAGAGGGCGAGAGTCCTTCCGAGAGCTGCAACCCCTGCGCGGGAAGGACGCCTCGGAGGACGAGAAGCAATCCTTAATGATTCGTGCACATGCACGATCCTTGGCAGCCTGGGAAGCGTCATCAGGTCCTGCCGAAGGGATGCCAGATCGGTGGGGAGCCCCCGTAACCCTCCTTCAGCTTTTGACTTGGCCACTCCCTTTGTCCTGGGAGTCCGACAGAGGTCCAGGCCTAGAGGCATTATAAGGCTGATCTGACGCCCCCTCCACAACACTAGGGGCACTAACACCATCACCACACTTCACAACACTAGATTGGAGAGCAAGCACTTTAGATTCTAAGTTACGGATGGAATCCATAATTACAGAAAGGGCATTACCTTCCACAGACACAACCTCAGGGCCCGAAGGCAACACCACAGGGTTAGGTAAAACAAAGTCTACAGGAGGGTTAGCAGGTGAAATATCACTACCCTGACTTCTGCTCACTGATGCACTCCTGGAGGAAGACCTCCTGATTCTGTCACGCTCTAACTTGCGCACATACGAATCATACGTCTTCCAATCGGAATCAGGCAAACTCTCACACTCATTACATCGATCATCCACCAAACATACATGCCCCCTACACCTCATGCATACCGAGTGAGGATCTACCGAAGCTTTCGGTAGCCTCACCTTACACCCTTGCACACAACACACTCTGAAACTAGCAGAACTAGAACCAGACATCTTATCCAAGAAACAGTCAAAGCCAAATCCAAATCAATCCATGATAGCATATTCCTAGCCACAAATCCAAGTCAATAAACCAAAAGACAATCAGCATACTTAAGTGGCAACGAAGTTTACAAAATCGGTACTGTCAACACCTGAAAACAGGTGTTGACAGTACCGGCGACAGAGAAAATCTGAATAGAAAATGGGAATGGTTCCTGATACCCGCCTCCCAGCGGCAGGAATGGGTACTAACCACCTGGCCTCCCACTGCGTGTGTCGTAAGTTTTGAAATTCTGTCAGACTTCGGAGAATACAGCTATATATATATCTGACAGGTAAGTTTCATGAACAAACTGATGTTTTAAAGAACATTTCTATTAGAAATATGGAAGACATAGTATGAAAATCAGTTGTGGGAGCTTAAAATCTAATTTATTCTAGTTCCTGTAGAAATTGATTACGTATACAAAACATTTCTAAGTGATTGAGGTGTGAGAAATATTCTATGGAACTAAAAAAAATTAAAAGAGGAATCAGTGTGAATCAGCCCAACAGTGAAGTTGTTTACAGAATTATATTTCAAGTACAGAAAAAGACATTTAGTTTTCGAATAATCTTTGCTGGACAATGCCAAGTAGACTTCTCAGAAAGAAGTTTTATTTAAGAATCCTTTCAAATCTGTTCACATTAGTATCCAGCTCCATTTGTATAACTTGGAAAGCCTCCACATTATCACTAAACTTATTCACCAGAAAGTGTACTGATTCCCCCAGTTGGGTTACTGTACTCACCATCAAACTAAATTTTTGGTCAAACCTGTTCTGAAGAATGATGAAGCCATCGTGTTCAGAAGTGCGAGAGCCAGGTTAGGGTGGAGGCGGAGAACTCGCCACAAAAGGCACATTAGAAACAGGCGAGGCAATAATACGTACATCAATACTCACCATTTTAGGAGTCGAGTTACTAACCTAAAGCTTTATTCTCAGCTCTATAGGCCATTTTTCTCATTCTGTCCCTTTCTAGCTTAGCAAGGTGAAAAGCTACATTTTTCCAAGTTTTCTTATCCCAACTTATATACTTGTTACACTTAATATCAATTGAGCAAACCAGTCCTCTGCATGAAGTGCTAAACTACTAATAGTAGTATGAGTGTCATATGAAGCTTTAGTTAAACTGGTATTACACCCTTTGCTGCAACACCAAAAAACTGGATGAGCTAGGAACTGGATGAGCTAGAGTCAGACATTACCAAACCTACAGAATAAGTCACGATCAGTAATACAAACAAAATGACTGTGAAAATCTCCAAAGAGAACACTAAACAGTAACAGCCTAACAGTGATTCTCATAAAGAACTACTGAACAACTATCATCAGAGAGAGAAAAAAAATGATATTGTTATGATACAATAAAGTTTGTTCATACTTACCTGGCAGATATATATATATAGCTGTATTCTCTGAAGTCCGACAGAATTTCAAAACTCCCGCCACATGCAGTGATCGACCAGGTGGTTAGTACCCATTCCCGCCGCTGGGAGGCGGGTATCAGGAACCATTCCCATTTTCTATTCAGATTTTCTAGTGCCACTGTCCCCTGAGGGGAGGTGGGTGGGTACTTGATTATATATATATATAATATATTATTAATAATATATATATATATATAATATTATATATATATATATATACTACATAACATTACATACATACATACCATACATACATACATACATACATACATACATACAATACTACTACATACTTACATACAATATATATATATATATATATATTATATTTATATATTATATATAATTATATTATAATATATATATATATCATATATATATATATATATATATATATCTGACAGGTAAGTATGAACAAACTTTATTGTATCATAACAATATCATTTTGTTCATGACACTTACCTGTCAGATATATATATACGTATAGCTGAATCCCACCATTGGAGGTGGGAAGGGACAGAATAGAATGATTTTGGAAACAAATTACATGCAGATCATTGACATCTTGGTTCCTTACCTGTTAGCATAGCTGACTTTGTGATTACTGTCACCCAAGTCTGCCTCTGCTTTACTAGAGTCTCCAGCAAGGTAGTGACCTGTATAGCTGGTGAGTTCTAGATGATCTGTCAACGGGAGCGTGACCACAATGCGACTAGACCATATTGACCATACTAAGAGGGCAACGAAGCATAAAACCACCACCTGACCTAGCCTAACAAACATTATTCCCCTAAACTCTTAGGCTACAGAAAGGGAAGTCCGCCTCAAGCGGCCGACCCTACAACCATAAAACAAAACCATAAATTAAAAGCACACCTATACCTTTTCTATAGGACAGGATTCGTGCTGCTTCCCGCCCCCAAGATTGTGTCTGCGGCTATGTATGGTCCAAGCGAGTAGCACAGAGTTGCTTCTCCAAAATGTGGCACTCATTATGTCACTGAGTGCCATATTCCTCTGAAATGCCACCGAAGTTGCTACAGCTCTAACTTCGTGCGCATTAACCTTCAGAAGCTTCATATCACCATCTGAACATGAAGAATGGGCCTCTCTGATGGTGCTTCTTAAAAAGAACGCTAGGGCGTTCTTCGACATTGGTAAGTCTGGCCTTATTACAGAACACCACAGACTGTCCGATAGGCCTCTACATTGTTTTGTTCTTTCCAGATAAAATTTGAGAGCCCTGACAGGGCACAGGACTCTCTCTGGTTCTCGTCCCACAATCTCTGTTAATCCCTTGATATCATAGCTCTTGGGCCAAGGATTGGAAGGATTTTCGTTCTTTGCTAGAAAAGAAGGAATCAGGGAACACACTGCATCGTGTCCTCTGAAACTCACATTCTTACTAATGGCTTGAATCTCACTAACCCTCTTTGCCGTGGCCAGAGCAGTTAGGAAAATAGCCTTTCTTGTTAAGTCCTTTAAAGAGGCCGTATGCAAAGGTTCAAAAGGACCTGACATCAAAAACTTTAGAACTATATCCAAGTTCCAAGACGGAGTCTTCAGTTGCGGTTCTTTCACTGTTTCAAAGGACCTTAAAAGATCGTGAAGGTCCTTATTATTGGTCAAGTCTAGACCTCTATGTCGAAAAACAGTTGATAACATGCTTTTGTACCCTCTGATCGTTGGGACCGCGAGTTTATCCACATTCCTTAGATGAAGGAGGAAATCAGTGATCTGGCTCACAGAGGTCTTGGAGGAGGAAATGTCTTTTCTCCTACACCATCTCCTAAAGACAGCCCACTTCGACTGGTAAACAGCCCGAGAGGAAGCTCTTCTTGCATTGGCAATAGCTTTTCCCACCGCTCTTGAAAAACCTCTCGCTCTGGCCAACTTTTCGATAGTCTGAATGCAGTCAGACTCAGAGCGGAGAGGTTTCTGTGATACCTCTCGTAGTGGGGCTGTCTGAGTAGATCGATTCTTTCTGGTAGAATCCTTGGGAAGTCCACCAGAAAGGACATGACCTCTGTGAACCAGTCGCTTGACGGCCAAAAAGGGGCTATCAGGGTCATTCTCGCTCCTTGCGACGCTGCGATCCTTGCGACGCTGCGAGTTTCCTCATAACTTCCCCAAGGAGTTTGAAAGGTGGAAAGGCGTAGACATCCATCCCCGTCCAGTCCCATAGAATGGCATCTACAGCTACAGCTCCTGGGTATAGAACAGGGGAGCAATAAACAGGAAGCCTCTTCGTTTTTGATGTCGCGAATAGATCTACTACTGGGAGTCCCTAAAGTCTCCACAACTTTTGGCAGACTTCCAGATGCAGAGTCCATTCGGTTGCAAGCAGTTGATTTCGACGGCTGAGGATGTCCGCACGGACGTTTTGGACTCCTGAAATGAACCTCGTCAATATCATTATGTTCCTCTCTTTCGTCCAAAGCAGGATCTCTCTCGATATCTTGAACAGGGAACGAGAGTGCGTCCCCCCCTGCTTTTTTATATCAGCAGGCGCCGTGGTGTTGTCTGAATTGATTTGAACAATCCGGCCCGTAACTTGTCCCTCGAAGAACTGAAGAGCCAACCGAATTGCCTCCAACTCTTTGAGGTTTATGTGCCAAGTCCTCTGTTCCCCTCTCCAGAGACCTGACACCTCCTCCTTCCCCAGAGTTGCTCCCCAGCCCGTCATGGACGCGTCTGAGAACAACACTAGGTCGGGGCTCCGTAGCTCGAGGGACAATCCTTCCGAAAGTTTGACTGGGTCGAGCCACCACTTCAGGTGGTCTTTAACCGACTGAGATATTCTCAAAGTTTCTTCTAGATTCTCCTTGTTTTCCCAGTTTTCTAACAGGAAAAACTGGAGCGGCCTGAGGTGCAACCTCCCCAGGGAAACAAACTTCTCCAGCAAAGAAATGGTCCCCAGCAGACTCATCCATTCTTTCACCGAGCATGTCTCTTTCCCTAAGAAGGCTGACACTTTTTCTAAGCATTTTTGCCGACGTTCTAGAGATGGAAAAGCTCGAAAAGCCGCTGAATCCATCTGAATCCCCAGATACACGATGGACTGTGTCGGGGTCAGATGGGACTTTTCGAAATTGACTAATAGGCCCAGGGCCTTCGTCAGCTGCAACGTCGTATGCAGGTCCTCCAGACACCTTGCCTCCGACGACGACCGGATGAGCCAATCGTCTAGGTAGAGTGAGACTCTTAGTTTCGAGAGATGGAGCCACTTCGCTACGTTCCTCATGAGAAGTGTGAAGACCATAGGAGCCGTACTTAGGCCGAAGCAGAGAGCTCTGAACTGGAAGACCTGTCCCTTCAATACGAACCTCAGGAACTTCCTGGACCGAGGGTGGATCGGGACATGGAAGTATGCGTCTTGTAGGTCCAAAGACACCATCCAATCCCCTGGCCTTAGGGCTCCCATTAGAGACTGAGACGTTTCCATCTTGAATTTCTCTTTTCTTACGAAAAGATTCAGTCTGCTGACGTCCAGGACAGGTCTCCATCCCCCAAACTGCTTCGGAACCAGGAATAACCTGTTGTAGAAGCCTGGGGAATCCAATGATATAACCCGCTCTACGGCTCTCTTTTCTAACATTTGATCGAGGAGATCGAGTAGGATCTGTTGCTTCGGCTGTTGGTAAGACGGCGACAGGTCTACGGGCTTCACGCTCAAAGGAGGAACAGAGAGGAAAGGAATCTTGTACCCTCTCTCGATTATCTCGAGGGACCAGGTGTCCGCCCCTCTTACTCTGCAAGCTTCTGCGAATAACAAGTCTCGCTCCAACCGGTGCCTGAAGGGCAGAGACGTCATTTCTTTCCTCTAGTTTTTGCAGGAGTCTTGCCTCTCGAGAAGCCCCTTCCTCTAGAGGTAGCTCTAGGAGGAGCTCTGCCACGAAAGGGCTGAAACTTCTTAGGAGCTTGAGCAACTCGGGTAGAAGATTGAGCCACAGGACGTCTAGATGACTGAGATAAAAGGTCCTGTGTGGCTTTCTCTTGCAGATTCACGGACAAATCTTTCACCATATTTTGTGAGAAGATATTAGAAGAAAAGGGAGCGAATAACAATTCTGCTTTCTGCGCAGGCGACACTGACTTAGCGGTAAAACTACAGTACAGTGCACGTTTTTTTAGGATTCCAGTTGCGAAGTGGGATGCCAATTCGTCGGAACCATCCCTCACTGCCTTATCCATGCACGACAGGACACTTGATAGTTCTTCTAATGAAATACAGTCAGGGCTCCTAGACTACAGGTCTAGAGCACCCAAGCACCAGTCTAAGAAGTTAAAAACTTCCAACGTCTTGTAAATGCCTTTAAGGTGGTGATCCATTTCTGACATCGTCCATGACACTTTAGCCGATGACAGGTAAGACCTCCTCGACGCGTCTACTAAATTGGAGAAATCACCTTGAGCAGAAGAAGGAAGCCTCAATCCTGCTTCTTCTCCAGTCTCGTACCAGATTCCAGCTCTTCCGCTTAGTTTCGCTGGTGGTAGCGCAAAGGAAGTCTTGCCCTTAGCCTTTCTGGATTCCATCCAATCATGATATTGTTATGATACAATAAAGTTTCATACATACTTACCTGGCAGATATATACTTAGCTAAGACTCCGTCATCTCCGACAGAAATTCAAATTTCGCGCCACTCGCTACAGGTAGGTCAGGTGATCTACCGGCCTGCCCTGGGTGGCAGGACTAGGAACCATTCCCGTTTTCTATCTTATTTTCTCTCTTCCACCTGTCTCCTGCGGGGAGGCTGGGTGGGCCATTAATCGTATATATCTGCCAGGTAAGTATGTATGGAACTTTATTGTATTATAACAATATCATTTTCATACAATCAACTTACCTGTCAGATATTTACTTAGCTGATTGGCACCCCTTGGTGGAGGGTAAGGGACAGCTAATTATGGAATAGACAGGTAAACAACATATGTTGTAGGTATAAATAAACCTTGGTTCCTACCTGATAGGTGGTAGACTTTGTGGCTGTTGCCCAGGAGTCTGCATCACCTCAAGAAACTTTAGCGAGATATATGATCTATGGCCAAGAGTTCTTGTGGGTCTGCCGATGGGGTCTTATCCGCTTACTCGGCAGAGCCTGAAAGGACTTTGTCAATGGGTGCTGATCCACTTATATGACAATACACCTTATGAAGGAGCACACAACCGATCCCGACCACCTGATCCTAACCACCATGTTAGTATTAAAGATTGTTCCGAGTTATCCCCAAACTCTTCACAACAACCATAACTCAAAAACACATTACGCACACATACATAAATTAAAAAAAAAATAATAATAATACTCATCTAATAAGATATCACAAGAGTTCCTTACTGAACAATAGTGACTGGCCGCCAATGCGGCATCTAGCACTTTTGTCAGCAAAAAGTCTAGAACATATCTAATAGAAGGTATGTACAAATTTAAGGATCGGTGTTAGCTCCTAAACCCAGGATCGTATCCGCAGACACGAAAGGACCTAGAGAAAAACATTTCTCATAGGTCACACGAACATCTCTCAAGTAATGACATGCAAATACTGAGTTGCATCTCCAAAATGTCGCTTCCAAGATGTTCTTTAGTGACATATTCTTTTGAAACGAGAGAGACGTCGCTACTGCTCTCACTTCATGAGCTTTCACTCTCAAAAGTCGAAACGCGTCGTCAGGACAGATCTTATGCGCATCGGTAATGACGTTTCTCACAAAGAACACTAGAGCATTCTTAGACATCAGTCTTGTGAGGTCTTTTACCGCGCACCAAAGACCTTGTCTAGAGCCCCCCATCTGGTTTTTTCTCTGCAGGTAGAATTTTAGTGCTCTTACAGGGCAAAGAGATCTTTCTGCTTCTTTACCTACAAGACTCGATAAGCCTTTAACCTCGAAGGTCTTAGGCCAGGTATTCGTGGGATTCTCGTTTTTAGCTAAAAATAAAGCTTTAAACGAGCAAATGGCTGAGTCCCCCTTGAATCCTACTTTATCCTCTAGAGCATGCAGTTCACTAACTCTTTTTGCTGTAGCTAAAGATAATAGGAATAAGCATTTTCTAGTTAAGTCTCGAAAAGACGCCAGATGAGGAGGTTCAAACCTTGCAGAAGACAGGAATTTGAGCATTACATCTAGGTTCCAGCTAGGAGGAGCCGGTTCCTTAGAGTTCGTAGTTTCAAAGGATCTTATGAGATCGTGGAGATCCTTATTATCTGCCAGATCTAGTCCTCTATTCCTGAAGACTGCCGAAAGCATGCTTCTGTATCCCTTTATTGTGGATACAGAAAGATGAGATTCTTCCCTAAGAAACAGCAAGAAATCGGCGATTTCAGTTACAGAGGTAGTGGAGGAGGACAACTTCTTAGACTTGCACCACCTTCTAAAAACTTCCCACTTGGACTGATATACTCGTCTAGTGGAGGATCTGCGGGCTCTCGCGATCGTGCTTGCAACTTTGCGAGAAAACCCTCTCGCTCTGACAAGTCTTTCGATAGTCGAAAGGCAGTCAGAGCGAGAGCGGGGAGGTTTTGATGATACCTCTGGAAGTGTGGTTGTTTGAGAAGATCCATCCTTCTTGGGAGGGATCTGGGAAAATCTACTGTTCACTCCACCACCTCTGTGAACCAATCTTGTGCCGGCCAAAAGCGGGCTATCAGGGTCATCCTTGTCCCCTTTGAAGCCAAAAATTTCTTCAGAACTAGTCCCAGGATCTTGAAAGGTGGAAAAGCGTAGACGTCTACGCGAGACCAGTCTAGTAGGATGCGTCGACTATCAGAGCTCTGGGGTCTTCTACCACCGAGCAAAAGACTTCCAGCCTTTTGGAGAGGAATGTGGTGAAGAGATCCACATGAGGAGTCCCCCAAAGAGACCAGAGACTCTGACACACTTCTGAGTGGAGGGTCCACTCTGTGTGAAGGACCTGGTTCCTCCTGCTGAGCCTGTCCGCCCTTACATTCCTTTCTCCCTGAATAAATCTCGTAAGCAGGGAGATGTTTCTCTGGGAAGTCCAAAGCAGTAGGTCTCTTGCTAGTTCGTAACGGAACAAGGAGTGAGTCCCTCCTTGTTTCCGAATGTAGGCAAGCGCGGTGGTGTTGTCCACATTTACTTGAACTACTTTGTTCAATACAAAAGGTTCTAGGTTCTTCAGAGCCAGATGTACGGCAAAGAGTTCTTTGCAGTTTATGTGCCAGGACACCTGTGCTGCTTCCCAGGTGCCAGACGACACCTCTTTCGAGCCTAATGTTGCTCCCCAACCCTTCTCCGATGCGTCGGAGTATAACACTAGGCTTGGGTTCTGAACCTTCACTGAGATTCCCTTGTTCTCCTTCAACGGGGGCAACCACCATTCTAAGTGAGGTTTCATCTCCCCTGGAATGGGAAAGGCGTCTGATAGATGTCCGGTCTTCCAACTCCAAGACCTCTTAAGGAAGAATTGAAGTGGACTTAAATGAAGTCTTCCTAGAGGAAAAAACTGTTCGAGCGAGGAAAGGGTCCCTAGAAGGCTCAACCATTCCCTCGCCGACGTCCGTTCTTTCCCTAAGAAGAGAGAGACTTTCTCCAAGCCTTTCACGAGTCTCTCTTGCGAAGGAAATACTCGAAAACCCCGAGAATCCATCTGAATCCCCAGATAGACTAAGTTCTGTCTGGGGGTCAGCTGCGACTTCTCGAGGTTTACGATTAATCCCAACGACTTGATCAAGTTCATGGTCAGAATAAGGTCCTCCAAACACTGCCTCTCTGATCTGGCCCTGATGAGCCAGACGTCCAGATACAGAGAGATATTTACACCTTTGAGGTGAAGAAATCTCGCCACATTCTTCATCAGGCTTGTGAAGACCTGAGGAGCTGTGGACAGGCCGAAACACAAGGCCCTGAACTGAAAGATCCTTCCCCCCATCATGAAACGGAGGTACTTCTTCGATGAAGGGTGAATCGGGACGTGGAAATCTCCTTGGCGCATAGCCGAAAGGACTGAGGCCGAAGTCTCCATAGAGAACTTCTCCTTTTGAAAAAATATGTTCAGAGCGCTGACGTCTAGTACTGGCCTCCAGCCCCCCGAGGCCTTTGCAACCAGAAAAAGGCGATTGTAAAACCCCGGGGAGTTTTGATCTAGCACTAGTTCTATCGCTCTTTTGTCCCACATCTGATCCACGATCAGTCGAAGAGTATCCCTCAGCACAGGGTCCCTGTATCTGGCTGACAGTTCCCGCGGAATTGAAGTCAGGGGAGGACTGTCCTGGAAGGGGATAAGGTATCCCTTCCTTATTACAGACATTGATGAGGCGTCCGTGTTGATGCGTGCCCAGGCCTCCGCAAATCCTAGGAGCCTGGCACCTACTGGTGTTTGGAGGGGCGTAGATTCACTTTCCCTTCTTAAAGGGACGGAAGGCAGATCTACCTCTCCTCTCAGGAGCCTTCCTTTTAGAGGGAGCTCTGGAGGGAGGGCCTCCTTGAAAGGGCTGAAGAGACGTACTCGGCCCTTTCTTCTCAACCATTGCAGCAGGTCTCTTCTTTCTTGAAGATTGAATGAGCAGGTCTTGAGTCACCTTCTCAGTTAGTGATCGGGAAAAGTCCTTCACTAACTGAGAAGGAAACAAAAAGTCAGACATGGGAGCGTAAATAAGTGCTGCTCTCTCAGAGTGGGAGACCGCCTTGGTCAAGAAAGCACTGAAAACTGTCCTCTTCTTAAGCAGTCCCGCTCCAAACAACGAGGAGACTTCTAAGGAGCCATCTTGTACTGCCTTGTCGATGCACGACAGTATACAAAGGAGTACTTCTGGGTCGAGACCCTCTGCGTCATGAGCCTTCTTGGACATCACCCCAAGGGACCAATCTAAGAAATTGAAGACTTCCAAAACATGGAAGAGTCCCTTGAGGAGATGATCCAGTTCCGAAATGACCCAAGTCACACAGGCAGAGTTCAGTCCGTGTCTTCTAGACGCATCCACTAAAGTAGAGAAATCTGCTTCAGCCGAGGACGGGAGAGAAAGACCCATATTCTCTCCCGTTTGGTACCAAATGCCCCTTCTGCCAGTGAGTCTCGCTAGGGGCATGCAGAAGACCGTCCTGACAAGCTCCTTCTTCGTATCCATCCAAGCATTCAGTGACTGAAGAGCCCTCTTCATAGAGATGGTAGGCTTCATTCTAAGGAAATACGAAGATTTAGGTAACTTTGCGCTTGAAAACAGAGCGCACGGAGAGGGAGGAGTTAACACGTCCCCATACTCCTCAAGAAGAAAGGCTGTCAAGACTTTGTAGCTTGAAAGTCCTTCCCTACCGCGAGCCTCGTCTTCTGAATTCTCGTCTATCTCGGGGTCCAAAGGAGAATCTGCAGCAAAATCAGGAAGTTTTCTATCTGAGGGAGACAAACTCCTGATAGGAGAGGGACTAAGAGAATGTACAGAGTCCCTCTTGACAATAGTTGGCGCCTCACGTCTGGTTGGCGCATCAAGTCTGGATGACGGTTGACGCTTGTAAGACGCCTCGCGCTTAGCTGGCGCCTCGTGCCTAGTTGGCTCTTCGAATCTGGATGACGCCTCGCGCCTGGAAGACGCCTCGCGTCCGGCTGGCGTCCTGGCTGGCGCCTCGCGCCTGGCTGGCTCCTCACATCTGGAAGACGCCTCGCGCCTGGAAGACGCCTTGCGCTCTGCTGGCATCCTGGCTGGCGCCATACGCCTGGCTGGTGTCTCGCTCTTGGATGACGCCTCGCGCTCGGTTGACGTCCTGGCTGGCGTCCCGCGCCTGGCTGGCTCCACGCATCTGGATGACGCCTCGCGCCCGGCTTGCATCCTAGCCAGAGCCTCGCGCTTGGCATATGCCTTTGTTCTGAAATGCATGTCCTCTTCTACATGCTAGGAAGAGGAAGCTTCAAGCCTGGAAGGCGCCTCGCGCCTGGCAGGGGAAAGAAGACGAAACTTCTTGATAGGAAGAGTAACGTCCTTCTTGCGAGGAGGTTCTCTAGCCAGAACTCCTGCCAAGGAGGCTAGCTGCTCTTGAACAGCTAGTAGGATCCTCTTAGAAGCTTCTCCCGCGTCCTCTGCAATGGGAGGAGAGGGAGACCTCGAAGGAGAACGATCCGCTACGTGCATATAGGGAGACGTTGACACAACCTTCGCCTTCTTGATCGAGGAGGGAGCTTCATCAGAGAAGCGCTCTGGGCTCGAGTTCAAAGAAGGTTCTTTCCAATGCCTTTTCAGGGGCCTGGAAAGATCCGAGTCCTTCCACCCTCGTTTAGGTGAAGGAGAGGGAGAAGAAAAGAAACACTCTCGCAGGACGCTTTTCCTAAAGCGGTCCTGAGCAGTCTGAAGCGAGACAGAGCCTGCTGAAGGGACATCTGACCGTTGGGGATTCTCCACGACCTCCTTAAGGCTTTCGACCTTCCTTCTTCTCTGGGCATGGGAGCTTGGAAGCAGTCTAGGCCTGGGAGCGTCGCAGAGACGATCAAACGCCCCCTCCACAACACTGGGAGCACTCACTTCACTGAACACATCACCGTCACTATCCTTACCTTGTAAGGCCACCATTTTGGACCTCATCTTGTGGATAGTAGCCTTCAGGTCGGCGATTTCAGAGGCCGATTCTGATTGCAAAGCCTGTGAATGTCCCGACACAAAGGGAGAATCAAAAACATCAACATTAGGAGAGAGAGACTCAATAAAAGGCTCAATAGGCCTTGTACACACACCCTTTGCACGTCTAACTCTATCCCTCTCTAACTTCCTCAAGTAAGAAGTTAGAGTCTTCCATTCTTCAGCATTCAACCCCTCACATTCATGACAGGTATTAGTTGAAGAACATTCAAACCCCCTACATTTACGACATACAGTGTGAGGATCAACCGAAGCCTTCAGTATCCTCACTTCGCAGCCTACATTCACACACATTCTCACACTAACACTTGAATCAGACATACTGAGAAAAATCAAAAAGCAATTCCAAATTCAGTCCACAGTAGCGAATGCCAAAAACCACGATCCAGGTACGTCACCAAAAAGTTTGATGAAACGATGATCAAAAGCTTTGAAATAAGATTTCAGGTCAGAAGGTAGAAACAACAATGTTGATACCACTGGCGACAGAGAAAATATGATACAAAATGGGAATGGTTCCTAGTCCTGCCACCCAGGGCAGGCCGGTAGATCACCTGACCTACCTGTAGCGAGTGGCACGAAATTTGAATTTCTGTCGGAGACGACGGAGTCTTGGCTAAGTAGTATATATCTGACAGGTAAGTTGATTGTATGAAAATGCATTCTTTTAAACACTCTTTCAGTAGAGAGCGATGTAGCCATTTTAACAAAACCAGGCACTTTCCTTGCCTTCGAAGAGGTCAGTTGAGAAGGCGGAGAGAGCGGAACTGGAGCCTGAAACTTGTCAGAGAACAAGTCTTTCAAAAGGCGAGTCAACGTTTTATAGTCTGACGATGATGACTCCGAAGGCTCTTCTTCATCGGCAGGGCGAGATTCACTTGAAGTCTCTCCTTCTTCTCTGGTAATCGCAGAAGGGTCCTCGGAAGCTCGGGAAGTAACTAAACCTCGAGGTCCCGTTCGTAAAAGGGAGCCTCTTTCTGAAGTAGGGATAGACAAAGAAATTCGCTTCTGCTTCGTTGACATCTTCGAGTCCTTATCACATTCCTGTAAAGGAACTCCCTGCGTAGCATCCAGCTCCTGATCATCTTCTTGAAGAGTAGGGCGTCTATCCTGAATAGCAATATCAGTATTAATTTGGACGTCCTGATGTGCAGGACGCTCAGCGTCATCCAAAGCGTCCTTATTAACTTCCTGAAGAGCGTCCCGACGTAAGAGGCGTCGAGCGCCTGCAAAAGCATCCTTACGATCATATGCGCTAGCGTCTTGACGCGTATGACGTCGAACGTCCTCAAAAGCAACCCCGCGAGCTTCTTGCCGCTCGCCCCGATGTGAATGACGTCTCGCGTCTTTCAAAGCGTCCTCAGGACCGTAGTCTTGAATTGAAGGACGTCTAGCAACTATAAACTCGTCATCGCAAGCGTCCTGGCGAGAGTCATGATACGGAGAACGTCGATCGTCTTCAAAGGAGTCCCTTTCAACTTCTCGATGAACGACTCTATGTTTAGAACGTCTAGCTTCAACAGGGGCATCCTCGTGAGCGTCCTAAGTTTCAGTCTTGAAGAATTCCATGTTGCATCGAACGCTTCTGAATGAATTCCTTCTGATAGCTTTGCTGAACGTCCTGATATAGCGTCACGACAGCCTCGAGATTTTCTACGCTCAGAAGAATCTTGAAGTACTTCTCGAGGAGAGATATCCAAATCTCGAGAAGCATCTAGGAAAGGTCCCCGACGTTGGGTAGTATCGCGCCAATCTTGAAGTGCTCGAGGGTCCTCCCCAGAGAACCGACGAACGTCGTCATGACGAGTCTTCTGAAGGTTCTCCACCTCCTGACAAAGTCAACGGCCGCCTGTGCGACATCTAGCGCCTATGTCACTTCCATCTCTTCTAGAAACTCTCTCACAGGGAACGCTTTTGCGTTTCCGGTTGAGTTGACGTCCTATAGAAGGCGACGAAGCAGGGGAGGTCGAAGAACGAGGAGAAGACAAAGGAGACTGCCTGGATTTCTTAACAGGTAACCAAAGGTCCTTTCTACGACGGGGTTCTTCCTCACTTCTTGCAAAAAACGACGCCAATTGTTGACGCAACATTACAAGTCTCTTCTTGGATGGCGAGGATCCACGATCAGGAGAAGGACTCATCCTGTGAGAAGACGATGGGCGAGGGGACGCCCTCTCCTTTCTCTCAGGAATAAACTCAGGACGATCTGAATACTCAAAAGCGTCCTCATCTGAAGACATCTTGAATCTCTTCTGTGGAGTAATGTCCTCAAAACATTCAGGAGAGGACAAAAGTGCAGGTCGAGAAGGAAGACGTGAAGCGTCCTCTTCTTTAAAACCTCTCTTAAGAGGGCGGGAAAGACGACGGCCGCCTGTGCGACATCTTGCGTCTTTACCGCTCTCATCATGAGAGGTCCTCTGAGAGCTCCAATCCCGGTGAGGGGAAGACGCCTCGGAGGACGAAAAGCACTCCCTCAGAATTCGTGCTCGTGCACAATCCTTGGCAGCCTGGGATGCGTCTACAGGTCCTGCCGAAGGGACGTCAGACCGGTGGTTAGTTCCCGTAACCCTCCTTCGGCTTTCGACTTGCCCATTCCCTAAGTCCTGGGAGTCAGACAGAGGTCTAGGCCTAAAGGCGTTATGGGATCAATCTGACGCCCCTCCACAACACTAGGGGCACGAACACTCTCACTACACTTCACATTTGTTTGGAGCGCAAGCACTTTCGATTCTAGGTTACGAATCGATTCCATAATTATAACAAGGGAATTCCCCTCTGTAGATACCACTTCATTGCCTGGAGGCAATATTACAGGGTTAGGTGCAACAACATCTACAGTTGGGTTAGAATGAGGTAAATTACTACCCTGACTTTTAACAGAAGCACTCCTGGAGGAAGACCTCCTGATTCTATCACGTTCAAGCTTACATACGTAAGAATCATGAATCTTCCATTCGTTATCAGTTAAACTCTCGCACTCTTTACATCTATCATTCTTTAAACAAACATGCCCTCTACATCTCGTGCATACGGTGTGAGGATCTACCGAAGCTTTCGGTAGCCTCACCTTACACTCTTGCACACTACACACCATGAAACTAGCAGAACTAGTTCCAGACATCTTATTCAATGAAAAGTCAAAGCCAAATCCAAATTCAAACCACGATCGCGTATACCAAGCCACAAATCCAGTCAAAAAACCAAAAGACAATCAGGATACTCAAGGCAAAAGAAGTTTTCAAAATCCTAGGCGGAGGTACTGGAAACAGTCGTTTACAGTACCGGCGACAGAGAAAATCTGAATAGAAAATGGGAATGGTTCCTGATACCCGCCTCCCAGCGGCAGGAATGGGTACTAACCACCTGGCCGATCACTGCGTGTGCCGGGAGTTTTGAAATTCTGTTGGACTTCAGTGAATACAGCTATATATATATATCTGACAGGTAAGTGTCATGAACAAAACTAAATAACAATATACAGGCAGTCCCCAGTTATCTGCGACCCGGTTTTATGGGGCTTGCCTAGCAATGAGTACTGGTGCCGATACATACCTAACAAAGGTGCCATTAACTGGTTATCAACATCAATTTTCATCAGCAATTTTCACTCATCATCAAGCCATCATAACGGAACAGGGGACTGCCTGTAATATTATTGGCAAAGGCAATCATATCAGAATATTTCACCAAAACAGGAAGATACTATGATGAATTCCAAAAACAAGTTGCACTCCTACAATTGTGCAAGTTCCAGGAATGGCAGAAACAAATTGAAGCTCTTTTCATAAGTTGTTCCTTTCCTTCCCAGAAAGTGGAAGGGGCCTAGTCACCAACTGAGACAGAAGAGTATTACCACAAATTTCAAAAATTCAAGCTGCCATTGAGTTGAAATTACAGTGATGTAATTACTGGGTAAGTTACTTAAATAAAAAATGGATGCTGATAATAATAATCATCAGAATGACAATGGGTTCATTTGTTTTGCAAAAGAATTTTGTTTTACAGTATTTATGAAGAGCTTCAATAACACTCAGAAACCAAACATTTCATCCAAGTAGGCTGATTGATAAATTTTAAAAAATTAACTTTTTCCTTTTGTACAAAAATGAATCTTCCTTACCCCTTATCATTTTAGAAAAATTTGTTTATTAATATGATATTGTTATTGTACAATAAAGTTTCATGCATACTTACCTGGCAGATATATACTTAGCTATAGACTCCGTCGTCCCCGATAGAAATTCGAATTTCGCGGCACACGCTACAGGTAGGTAGGTCAGGTGATCTACCATCCCGCCGCTGGGTGGCAGGAATAGGAACCATTACCTTCTAGAACCAGATTTTCTCTTCCACCTGTATCCTGAGGGGAGGCTGGGTGGGCCATTCAATCGTATATATCTGCCAGGTAAGTATGTATGAAACTTTATTGTACAATAACAATATCATTTTCATACATTCAACTTCCCTGTCAGATATATACTTAGCTGACTGGCACCTTTGGCGGAGGGTAAGAGACAGCTAATTACTGATTAGACAGGTAAACAACATACGTTGTAGGTAATAAATAAATAAAACCTTGGTTCCTATGTGTTTAGACGAAGGGTTGACTTCCTAGCTATTGCTAGTAGTCTGCTTCGTCTCAAGAGCCTCAGCGATGATGTGACCTATGGCTAAGAGTTCTTGTAGATCTGTCAATGGGGTCTTATCCACTTACTCGACAGAATCTAATGGTCATTTGTCAATGGGGTCTTATCCACTTACATGACAATACACCTATGCCTAGGGGCATAATTAAGGAGCACAACACCGATCCCGATCACCTGATCCTAACACGAGGGTTTGTGCTTAGTTTGAAAAGAGCTATCCCCAAACTCCTTTCAAACAAACCAAAGAAAAAACACTATGTTAACATAAAAATTAACTCACTTAGTTAAGGATCAGTGTCGGCTCCCTATCCCAGCAACGTATCCGTAAACACGTAAAACCAAGAGAGAAGGATCTCTCGTAGGTCAACTTGACCTCCTTCGTGCAAAGGGAAGTCAACACAGAGTTGCATCTCCCGTAAGTTACAGCTAATATGTCCTTCACGACATATTGTTATGTAACGAACAAGAATTCATAAAAGCTCGCACTTCAAGCGCTTTTAATTCTCAGCTGTTTGAAGGAATCATCAAGTTATTCATGAAGTGCTTTAGCGATCACACTTATTTCAAAGAAGACCAGGGCTTCCTTTGAAATGGATCTTTTCTGGATGAAGACTAGAGCCTGGCTTGCGTCTGGGTGGCGCCTCGCGCCTGGCTGGCGCCTCGCGTCTGCCTGGCGCCTGGCTGGCGCCTCGCGTCTTCCTGGCGCCTCGCGTCTTCCTGGCGCCTGGCTGGCGCCTCGCGTCTGCCTGGCGCCTCGCGCCTGCCTGACACTTGGTTGGCGCCTAGCTCCTGGAAGGCGCTTTTCGCCTGACTCATGGCTGGCGCCTCGCGCCTGGAAGTAGCTTCACGCCTGGCTCCAGACTGGCACTATTTGGCGCCTGGCGCCAGGCTGACTCCTCTCCACTTGCTGGAGCTTCGAGCTTGGTAGAGTCTCGAGGAAGTCTGGCGATGCCCACATCAGACACTCTTATCTGTCCGATTTGTTCGCCTCTAGCGCATCTGCGCTAGGTTGGAGGCCCCCTCTTTCTCTTCATCAGACAATGACAGTGTTCCTTGAAACTGCCTGCCTCTGGCGTTTTTTACGCCTGTTTTGGCATTTGGCACCTGATTGGCGCTACATTGTCCAAAAGTCCTGAATCTCCACAATGGTTTATCAGGAGATTGGAGAAGGGTGGAAGAAATTCTTCCACTTTGAGCTTCTGGCCTCTCCGGCAAGGGGAGGTGATTGTAGTAAACTACATCCATTAGACAATAGGACATCTAACAGTACGAGAGATAAGAGTCTTCCTCCGAGGAGGATCCTTCTTGAATCCTTCCGTTGCTAACGAGATCTCTTCTTACTTGCTGATGAAGTTCCCCGTTGCAGAATCTTCCCTATCCTTGTCCGAAGGAAGGGAAGGGGCTTGGAAGTCGAAGGAGACTCCGAGCTGAAATTGGGAGGATTCCTGATTTCTAGCTCTTTATTGTATCTCTCTGAATACCTTCTGGGAAGCATTTCGAGCCCTCATCGCATCCCAAAGACTTTGTAGGCAAAACGTTTAAACCATCTCTTCTTATGTAGGTGAAAACGTAAGTACCCTGCCTGGGCAACGAAACTTCTATCTGAAATCGTTGAGTCAGGAATAGAGGGTCTTAGTTCTTTTGCCAGACATACTTTGCTGGCAAGAACCCATTGCCGAGTCTCCATTGAATCTGATGCGAGATTCCAATGCACAAAAAATTTACTTGTCTTCTTGGTAGTTGAGGGCCAAGAGAAAACAAAGAATTCCCTCATAAAATTTCTCAAAGAAGTTTGATGAGGAGCAGTTCCATCTTGTCGGAACACGGAATCTGAGGCCACAAAAGATCCCATTCGAAGTACACGATATCCTACTCTTGTCGTATTGAGGTATCGTATAAGATCCCTAAGATCTTAATCCTCTGCTATCTCTAATTCTCCTTGTATAGACAGAGTATAGCCTTTTACTTGGCCCGCTCGTTTGAATAGCAGATATATACAAAGGTGATTCTTCCCTCTGAAAAAGAAGAAAAAACCTATATGTGGTTCACAGAGGTATCGGAAGAGGACAGTTTCCTCTTCCATCAAACACGATCTGCAGCAATTCTATGTCCTGGCCATGACTCTTGTCATTACACCTTGAAAAACATCTTTCTCATTCATGTCCACTTCTGGTCAGTCTGCACGCAGACAGACTCAGAGTGGAGAGGTTGTTAAGGTCCATTTATAATAGATGCTGATAGAATATTCAGACTGTCTTGGAAAAGACTTCCAAAACATGCTGTGAGAAGAACGTGACCTCTGTGAATCCAACCTCTCTAAGGCCAAAATGAGGCATAAAGTATTATCCTCTCTTTCTTTGATGCCCTTTATCTTAAATTCTGTAAAGAATTTATATTTAGAAAAAAGACTAAAGATTTATTCCATCCCCTTTTTATAAAATAAAGATGGCGTATATTGCTACCTCTCTTGGTTCGAGGAAAAGGAAGCAGTCTACAGGAAGCCTGTTCGTCTTCTACCTTGCTAAGAGATCTATGAAGAAGACTTTTCGCAGGTTCTCACAACTCTTTGCAATAAATGTTAGACATACGTTAACAGTTTTTATCGTCGATCGAGAAGGTTCTCACGGGCATGCAAAACTTGCATCGAACCTCTTTTTCCAAATAGGTTCTCTTTGTTAACACGAACAGGAGCGAAAAAAGAGATTCTCGATGCTCTTTGCGATATGGGAGAGTCGTGGAATTGGCCTAAGTGATTAAATGGGTAACGAAATCAGGGAAACAAATCTTAGCCATTACCGAGCGTGCTGGTCTGGATGAGGCTACTGGACTCTTAGGTTAATAACTCGCTAAAACGAGAAAATATCTTGGATGGTGCTCTTGGCTCATTGCGCCAGGCTGGCGCTTCTGGCGCAATTTTGCGCCAGGCTGGCACTTCTGGCGCATTGCGCCAGGTTGGCGCGCGCCAGGCTGGCGCTTTCTTCTAATTCTCTTTATGTTACGTGCCCGAACATCTGTGCCTTTATGGTACCCGACATCCTTACACATGTTAATTCCGTTCTTAGTAGGAAAAAACTTATATACGTAGTATAGTCCATTCAGGGAAACCATTTCTGCCACGAAGAGAATGTTTCCCATCCCACTCATCCATCTTCTCTTGAGCAATATCCGATTCTAAAAAGGTTGTGCGCATTTCTCGAAAGACTTGACCATACCGTAGTCTTAAAGTGAATTATCTACTACATCCATCTTCTCACTAAGCATGAATTCTAATACGGCATGCTTTCGTAAGCATGAGAGCATTATATAATATAATGTTCTGCTGCGTTAGAATCCTTTAATAATGTTACCTACGGTAAACAGCATTGAAAGGTTATAATATCTTTCTTATTGAAAGCTTCTTAGCAAAAGGCAAGACAATATTTTATTTATGTTAGCTTAACTATCCCCTCCATTCGAGACTAAGTCCATGATTGTAGGGGGAATATACGGTTAACCATTCGATCCCGTTGGAGAGAGAGATGTAACCGACTGCTCATGACCGAGAACTGGATGGTACTGTATTGGCCTTACAATGACAGCCCGGCCGTCTCGTTCGCTGCCTGGCTGCATTCATCCTGAGTTGCCAGTTACTTCATTCAATGAAGGAATATAATAAAATTATTCTTGAGCCTAAGGAAGCTCTCAATAATGCAAATTTAAGCCAAACAACCTTTGTTAAATACCGAAGCTGAGTAGGTATTGTCGTAAACAAACCTTTTAAGCGAAGTCCTTACCAGGAAAATCCTGTAAGGATATAGATAATCCGTAGCAAACCACAAAGGCAACTATGGTATGCGTATATGACTTGTCATTCAGTAGTCCGTATACACCCAAGTCTTATTACTACATTTCTTTCCTCTCCGATGCAGAGAGAGAATGGAAATCTGCCCTCTTCGTTCTTTTCGTCAATAAACACGAATTAGTATTAGTCGAAAGAGATCGCAATG
>NC_087213.1:41041744-41151744 GCF_015104395.2 Macrobrachium nipponense
TTCCATGTAAGGAGAGCACAAAACACAGCGAAAAAAAAACACGTGTGCGCAAGATGGTGCTAACGAAAAGGATGTCCATTAGAAGCGCTCGTGATGGCGTCGGGAGCGCTAGTAGTAGTAGTAGCTGGGTGCGGGCCTTGAATCGGCCCTCTCTAGTAGGGGGATTTTGTAGAAGGATGAATCTAAAAGGTAAGAGACCCGTGGTAGTGGTTTCACTTGCCCCAGAAACCATACCGACACCTTTTATATAAGGTGAGCGAGTCAGAATACTCTGACATTCCATTTTAGCTTTTTCTCTAGTAATGTTAGCAATATTTACCTTAGAAATGTGTGCTAAAGGGACATTTCGCGAAGCGTCTCGGGCTGAGCCCAGAAATAACATTTTTATGATAAAATAAAATTTTATATAATAGTACTTACCCAGTAATTATACTTAATTAACATTTCTTGCCTCGGCAGCTTGAAGATTAAAACATTCCCGGGTAACGCTTCACAGATTTAGTGCAGGCAACAGGTCCCATCCACCAATGGAAATATACCAAAAACTACTGGCAGACCACTTCATTCTTTCTGGGCTCAGCCCGTGTCGCTTCGTGAAATGTCCTTTTAGCACACATTTCTAAGGTAAATATCACTAACATTACCAGAGAAAAAACTAAAATGTTATTGTTATAATACAATTAAGTTTGTTCATACTTACCTGGCAGATATATATATAGTAGCTGTATTTTCTGAAGTCCGACAGAATTTAAAATTCGCGGCACACGCAGTGGGCGGCCAGGTGGTAGTACCCATTCCCGCCGCTGGGAGGCGGATATCAGGAACTATTCCCATTTTTCTATTCATATTTTATCAGTGCCACTGTCTCCTGAGGGGAGGTGGGTGGGCACTTTAATTATATATCTCTGCCAGGTAAGTATGAACAAACTTAATTGTATTATAACAATAACATTTTTGTTCATGAAACTTACCTGACAGATATTATATAGCTGAATCCCACCTTCGGATGGTGGGAGAGACAGAATAGGATTTTTGGGAAACTAAATTAAGTAGATGATATACATCTTGGTTCCTGACCTGTTAGCATAGCCGACTTCGTGATTACTGTCACCAAAGTCTGCTTCTGCGTTACTAGAGTTGCCAGCGAGTAGAGACCTGTAATGCTGGTGCGCTCTAGATGATCTGTCAACGGGGGCGTGACCACAATGTGACTAGACCATATGACCATACTTCTGAGGGCACCGAAGCTAAAACCACCACCTGACCTAACCTATCAAAGTTAGTTCCATAACTTCTAGGCTAAAGAAAAGGAACGCGCCTCAAGCGACCAACCCTTCAAAGTTAAAAGCACACCTATCCCTTTTCTATAGGATAGGATTCGTGTTGCTTCCTGCACCCAATAATATATCTACGGATATGTATGGTCCTAGCGACTTACGGATCTGAAATGTCGTCTTCACATCCCGTCTGGAGTGTGAAGCGAACACAGAGTTGCTTCGCTAAAGCGTGGCACTCAGGATGTTACTGAGTGTCATGCTCTGTTTGATGCTTCCGAGGCCGCGCCCTCACCTCTTGAGCATTGATATTAAGAAAAAATCTCAAATCTTTATGCAAACATAATGAATGAGACCTCTTTAAAAGAACTCCTTGGCTATAATGCCAGGGTGTTCTTGGACATGAACCAGTCTGGTCTTTTTTACGGAACACCGCAGATTGTCCGTTGACCTTGACGTTTCTATAGTTTTATCAAGATAAAACTTGAGAGACCCTACAGGGCACAGGACTCTCTAATGCCCTTGCCCAATAATTTGTGCCATACCCTTGGTCTCCAAGCCTTCGGGTCAAGGGTTAGACAGGTTTTTCGTTCTTATCAAGAACGGAAGGCTTAGAGGACAGACCGCATTATGTCCTTTAAAGCCAAAACCTCTGATGATGGCTAAAACCTCACTAACCCTCCTTGCCGTGGCTAGAGCGGTTTAGAATATTAGCCTTTCTGGTCACGTGTATTAAGTTCGCAGAAAGGATAGGTTCGAAATGCTTTTGGCATCAGAAACTCAGACTACGTCTAAGTACCATGCCGGAACCTTTGATCCAGAGAATTTCAAGATCTCCACAGGCCTCAAAGATCGTGAAGCTTTGTTGTTTGACAGAACCGAATCTCTGAGCCTAGAGGCCGTCAACAACATATTTGCATATTCTACAATAGTTAGGACTTCTATCTTATCTCATACTTCATACGGAAAGATAGAACCATAACGAAATTCACAGAGGTAGAGGTGGAGGAACAGTCATTTCCCTTCACTATCTCCAGAAACGGCCCCCTCCGATTGAAAACTGAAAATAGGCAGCACTGCTTTGCCTTGGCCAAGAGACTGCCATTAATCTTGAAGATCTTATCGCTTCTTCGATAGTCTGAACGCCTTCAGACTCAGAGAGGAGAGATATTAGATACTTCACTAAGTGACAAAGTTAGATTACACCGATTCTCTTCGGGAAGGGTCTTTGGACAATTCTCTGAATACCTGAAACCTCTGTGAATCCAACCTCTTAGAGGCCACATTGTGGCGACTAAAGCTAATCCTCTAGGATCATGAATAAGGGAACAACTTAAGAGGAAGCTCCTTCGTCTTCAATATTACGAAAAACGTAACGAAAGGACGCCCTCAGTCTCTCCTCACTTTCGACATACTTCTAAGTGAGGATTACTCAGACGTCAGTAGTTGTTGCCTTCGATCGAGAAGACCCGCACGGACGTGCACTAGTTTAACGAACCTCTTGAGGATCGTTACGTTCCGTGCCCAAGCCCATAACCAATTCTCTCTTCTCGAGCTATGTGGAGAGCTGAGAAATTATCCGAGATGATTTGGGCCACTCGATCCAAACTCACCCTTGCTTTCGGAGGAACTGGAGAGCCGACCAATTTGGCTTCCAATTCTTTCAGACAATGTGGCCAGAACATCTGTTCTCTGTTCGGATGTCTGGCACCCTCTCGCTATCACCCGAGGTGATCCTCAAGCCGTTGAGAGAAAATTAGAATTACAAGATCTTTGATGTTATTCCAATTTCATCGTGAGGAAAATTTGTAGAGGTCTGAATTGCTGTTTATTCAGGGAAAACAAGCTTCTCCAGCGAGGAAATGGTCCCCAGCAAACTCATCCATTCCCTCACTCAGCCTGCTTCCTTCCCTAAATAAGCTGCGCTTTGCATAAGCAGGAGAGCATTATTATAGTGCTATGCCGCGGTAGATTCGTACAGAATGTTACCGTGCGGTAAACCTGCACCTAACAAGTATAAGAGATATCTTGTTGAAGTTTTCTAAGTAAACGGCAGGTATGATCATTCAAGATTACTAGAAATTTCCTCAACCCGAGGCTAAATCCATGATTGTAGGGCAGAGAGACGGTTTATTCAGCCATTCCCGCAAGGGAGAGAGACGTAACCAAGCGCGCATGACACCGAGCTAGCCGGTACTGCGTAGATCACAGTAACAGCAGCCTTGATCATCGTCTCGCACTATGTGCCTGAGTTTGCCAGCTACTCCTTTTACGAAGGGATAGGTATGAAATTATCGGCAAAAGGAAACTCTCAAGCAGGCATATTTAAACGAAACAAAATTCGCTAAATACAGAAGCTGAGTTGGTGTTGCAGTTCAATTAGAATACTCTCGTCTAAGTCGCAATCCGTAGAATAACTAGGATATGCGCCTACCCCTCGGACAATTCAACTGCTTAGTAGAATCATGTCGCGAGGTTAATATACATAGTATATTTATAGTATTCTGAACAACGATCTCCATCCTAAATTCTTTCCTTCAAGAAAACAAAATAAGGATTGGAGATCGACCACCTTCGATCTCTATCAAAAAGAGTGAAGGAGAAGTCTTCCTCGAAGGAAAGCTTCAATGGTGAACAGAATACTATCTGCCTGAGTTGCAGCTACTCCCTTTACGAAGGAATAGGTATGATATTATCGAGCAAAAGGAAACTCTCAAGCAGGCCTATTTAAACGAAACAGATTCGCTAAAAACAGAAGCTGAGTTGGTGTTGTCGTAACAATACCTGAAGAGTTGTTCTTACTCCGAAAACTCTTGGAAGGGTTGAAGGGAGAGTCAATAAATACATTAGAACACAGTTCTTTCGGCTTCTATCTGCAGAGGTAAATACGATATGCGTATATGACTTGACCCATGCGTTAGCAAAATGACGCAAAGATAAACTACGTAAGTATCGTAGTACGTAATTTGAACATCGAATTCTCTACTACATCTTTTCTCGACGAGGAAGAGAGAAAGAAAGGAAAAACGACTGTCCACGTTCTAATGAACGAGACTTTTAAAAGAACTCTTCGACTCTTTGCCAAGACTCTTTTCCAAGAAAAGGGAGTAATATTCGAATAGAGATCATCAAGAGAGAACCGAGGATCGAAAAAGACCGTTCAATGTTCTATGATATTGGACAAAAGACTTCCTGGATAGTCTACAAGTCTTTCTCTTAACCCGGATGAGCCTCTGAAAATGAATGAGAGCTCTTCCGAAATTTGTTAATGAGTTTATCCGCTTAAACGATAAAAAACGTTAAAATCTATGTCAATGAGAACTACCCCATTTATGAGGAGTCCCCACTTAAATGACAATGGGGAAAACGTCCTGACTTGACAAAACTATTAGCACTTTGCTAATAGGGGGGAAACCCTTTAACATGACCGAAGAGTCAACCAGGAATCCGAGTATAAATCTCCCGATTCTCAAAGAAATCGATGAAGAGGAAGAGGGATCGAAGAAAAAATTCGGGTATGTCTCTCCGCTAACTCCGAATCCTTTTAAAAATTTCTGTAAAGAAATGTCCTCAACAGCAAATAAAGACGCCCTTCAACAAGTCTTTTCTCTCGCAAAGCGTCCTGCTGAGCTTCCACCAAGAAGCGTCCTGCGAATGTCCACAAAAGCGTCCTGCCTGAGCGTCCAAAAGCGGACGTCCTCAAAAGCGTCCTGCCGAGCGTCCTCAAAAGCGTCCTGCTTAGCGTCCTGGAAAGCGTCCTGCTGAGCGTCCTCAAAAAACGTCCTGCTTAGCTACGAGCGTGTCTGAGCAGAGAACACCAAGTCTTCTGAACGACGTTTCAGAGAGGAACTCGTTGAGCGCCTTGATGCATGCAAGGCCCGCCAAGAGGCGTCCTGGCGAGCGACCTTGCCAACATCTCAATGTTATGAGGAACCGCGTTTTGCGTATGACATTGAATATTTTTAAGGGACGTCCTCATGCGAGTCTCCATGGAGAGCCGCACGGTGCTCCTGAAGAGTGTGAACACTAAAGGAAGACGTATGGCTTTCGTCTTCCGCAAGGTGCTTGCCGAGCGTCCTGGAGAATGTCTCTACTTATAGGACGTCGAGCACCTCCAAAAGCTTCCTCACATCTAAATTGCCCTTCTTATGCCAACCAGAGACATAAGTTGTTTGACTGTGCAAAGCAGCTTGCGCCGGCCGTCAAACTTATCAGCTTGCTTTTTCGAAGTAAAGCGAACGTTACATAACATATACGGAGCGCCATGAGGAGAGGAGACGAATACTGAGTTGCTCCTCCAAAAGGTGGAATCAAGAATGTCCTTGATTACCAAATTCTTTTGGAATGGTAGCGAGGTTGAAACAGCTCTAACTTCATGAGCGTTCACTCGCAGGAGGCTCAAATCACTCTTCTGGCAAGATGAATGAACCTCCTTAATAATGTATAAATGATGTATACATGAGCGTTCACTCGCAGGAGGCTCAAATCACTCTTCTGGCAAGATGAATGAGCCTCCTTAATAATGTATAAATGATGTATACATGAGCGGTCACTCGCAGGAGGCTCAAATCACTCTTCTGGCAAGATGAATGAGCCTCCTTAATAATGTATAACTGATATATACATGAGCGTTCACTCGCAGGAGGCTCAAATCACTCTTCTGGCAAGATGAATGAGCCTCCTTAAATGTCCCTTAGGAAAAGAGCCAGTGCATTCTTCTAAAAGGGAAAATGTGGTCTCTTTACTCTTTCATCCTCTCGTGACGAGAGAGAGGACGTGAAGCGTCCTCTTCTCTAAAGCTTCTTTAGGGGGCGCGAGTCCTTCCGAGAACTCCAACCCCTGTGTGGGGAGGACGCCTCGGAGGACGAGAAGCAATCCTTCAAGATTCGTGCACGTGGGCACGATCTTTAGCAGCCTGGGAAGCGTCAACAGGTTCTGCCGAAGGGACGCCAGATCGGTGGGGAGCCCCCGTAACCCTCTTGCGGCTTTTCGACATGCCCTCTCCCTGAGTCATGGGAGTCCGACAGAGGTCCAGGCCTAGAGGCATTATGGGCCGATCTGACGCCCCCCCTCCACAACACAAAGGGCACGTACCTTCTCAACACTGATTGGAGAGCGAGCACTTTAGTCTAAGATTACTTGATGTAATCCTCTAGCAGACACTTCTTCTAGGCCCGTAAGCCATACCACAGGGTTAGGCAAAATAAAATCTACAGGAGGTTAGAAGGTTCATTACTTCTAACTTCTGTTTACTGTGGAGGAAAACTCCTGATTCTAACACGCTCTAAAATGCGTAAATGAATCCTGCTTCTTCCGTAATCAGTCACACATTACACTAATTACCTTATGCAAAGAAAACATGTAAACGTCATATATACCAAGCGAGTGTCTACCGAAAGTTCCGGTAGCCTCACCTTAGTATGCAGACAACAAAGTCTGAAACTAGGCTAACTAGCTTCAGACATCAAATGCAATGAAAAAATTTACGATAGCGTATGCCTAGCCACAAATCCAAGTTAATAATCGAAAGAATAATTAGGATACTTAAGTGGCTAATGAAGTTTTTTCAAAATCCTAGGCGGAGGTCTGTAAACAGTCGTTTACCGACCGGCGACAGAAAAAAATATGAATAGAAAATGGGAATAGTTCCTGATATCCGCCTCCCAGCGGCGGGAATGGGTACTACCACCTGGCCGCCCACTGCGTGTGCCGCGAATTTTTAAATTCTGTCGGACTTCAGAAAATACAGCTATATATATATCTGTCAGGTAAGTTTCATGAACAAAATGGAATGTCAGAGTATTCTGACTCGCTCACCTTATATAGAAAGGTGTCAGTATGGTTTCAGGGGCAATTGAAACTACTACCACGGGTCTCTTACCATTTAGATCCATCCTTCTACAAAATCCCCCTACTAGAGAGGGCCAATACACGGCCTACACCAGCAACTACTACTACTAGCGCTCCCGACGCCATCACGAGCGCCTCTAGCGGTCATCCTTTCCGTTAGCACCATCTTGCACGCACGTGTCTTTTTCTTGCTGTGTTTTTGTCCTCGCTTTTTTGGATTAACACCCATCATGGAACCCCAAGCCATCGCCGCAGCTAAGTTAAGTACTGCTAAAGTGTTTCACATAATTTTAGCCAGCCAGGGTCCGTTTAACCGTTTTTATTTAGGTTTTTAACGGCGCCCTCCTCGGCATGGCTACAGAGTCGTCCCAGGCGGCTCGCTCCACGTGTTCCCTTATTTCATGCTTCTTCGGTCCCCCATACCGTGGTAGCTTGAACCTAGCAGTATGTATTCACATTTTATGTGTTGTGCAAGATTTACTCAGTGCTGTATTTTGATTATACAGTACGTAGTACCTCGAGATACGAAAGGCTCAACTTACGAAAAATCCAAGTTACGAAAGCAAAGACAAAAAATTTTACTGCTCTATATACGAAAAGTTTTCAAGATACGAAAGGTTTCTTAAAGTCCAAGATTCGCCCCATAACAATTTTGAAACTCGAGCCGCACGCCGCCATCTTAGTTATAGTAGACTCGCCACTATCCTCCTGCTCTCCCATTGGTTCCTGATGCTAGCCAAGCCATGAGATCCTTCTCTCTAATTGGACAGCATCCCTCCCACCATGCATCTTCTATACGTACGTGTTGGCGTGCCTTAGCTCGGCCACTCCGCACCCGAAACTTTACCGTACGCAATCGGCATTCGTTCGCTCCAACGATTTCGTTTAGTGACGTAAATTCGTTAGTGATTTCGTTGCATTACATATTATCGTGCTGTGCGAAGACTGTATTGTGTAACTTTACGTAAATTAACGTAGTCATGGGTCCCAAGAAAGTTGAAATTCACGGAAAGAAGCGCATGCTCTCTTTGGAGACAAAGATGGAGATCATAAAGAAGTACGAAGCTGGTATGCGATTGAGTGTGATCGCAAAGGAATACGGCTGTAATCCGTCGACAATAGACACCATCCTTAAACAGAAGGATGCCATCAAAGCAACTACACCGTCGAAGAGCATCACTATTTTGTCCAGCAAGAGGAGCCATGTGCACGACGAGATGGAACGGCTGCTCCTCATCTGGATAAAAGACAAAGAAATCGCTGGCGATACAGTAACGGAGACGGCAATCGCTCACAAGGCCAGTGCTATTTTCGGCGATTTGATTGCGCAGGCGGAAGACAACAGAGGGGAAGGGACTTCAACGCCAACCCCAGAGTTCAAGGCTTCGCATGGGTGGTTCGAGAAATTCCGTAAACGGACTGGCATCCATTCGGTGGTGCGTCATGGGGAGGCTGCCAGCTCGGACACGAAAGCGGCCGAAGCCTTTAAAAAGACGTTCGACAAGATGATGACCAAGGAAGGCTACAGTTCTCAGCAAGTCTTTAACTGTGATGAGACTGGTCTTTTTTGGAAAAAAATGCCTCGTCGGACATACATCACAGAGGAAGAGAAGAAGCTACCCGGGCATAAGCCTATGAAAGACAGGCTTACGCTCGCACGTTTGTTCGAACGCCAGGGGTGGGGTTGCAAGGGTGAAGTCCTACTGGTGTATCACTCTGAGACTCCTCGAGCCACTTCAAGGGCCCACAAAGTGTGAAGGAGAAGCTTCCAGTGATGTGGAGGGCTAATGCAAAAAGCCTGGGTAACGAGGCTTTTGTTCACCGAGTGGGTAAATCTGTGTTTTCGGACCCTGTGAAGTGTGCAAGAGAAGCGCCCTGCAGAAGCGCCTCCCCCTGAAATGTCTGCTGGTGTTGGACAATGTCCCTCCCCACCCTCCTGGCCTCGAGGAAGATATCCTAGCGGAGTATTCCTTCGTTAAGATTCTTTTTCTTCCGCCCAACACCACCCCTCTACTCCAGCCCATGGACCAGCAAGTGATAGCGAACTTTAAGAAGCTGTACACGAAACATCTTTTCAAGAGATGTTTCGACATCACCGATACCACAAACCTCACCTTGCGTCAAATTTGGAAGGAGCATTTCGACATCGTCATTTGCATCCGACTCATTGACCAAGCTTGGCAGGAGGTTTCGAGGCGAACCTTGAATTCCTCGTGGAGGAAACTCTGGCCTGATGCCGTATCCGCCCAAGACTTCGAGGGATTCGACGTGGGCGAAGCTGGTGCTGCAGGGTCAGAAACAGTTGACGATCCCGAAACTGTTTGGAACCAGATCTTGACGAGATCGTTGCACTCGGCAAGTCCATGGGGCTGGTCGTCGACGAGGACGACATCAACGACCTTCTCAAGGAGCACCAAGAAGAGCTTACGACGGATGACCTGAAGGAGTTGGAGGCCATGCAACATAACATCATTCAAGAGGAGTTCTCTAGCAGCGGCGAGGAAGAGGAGGAGGAGCCTATGACAACGGCAGAAATTAAGGATATTCTAGGCGCTTTTCATAAAGTGCAATCGTTTATCGAAAAGACACCCTGAAAAGGCTCACACAGGTCGTATGCTTGCACAGTTCGATGACGTTTGCCTGAGTCGTTTCAGGAACATTGTGAAAAGTAGGCAGAAGCAATCTTCCTTGGATCGTTATTTTTTAAAGAGACCTTCAGCATTAGCAGGAGTAAGCAAAAAGGATGAACCAAGTGATAAAAACAGAAAGTTGAAAGCAAAAAGGAAGAACCAAGTGATGAAAAACAAAACGTTGAAAGTGGTGATGAAGTTGAAATTCTGTAAAAAAAAACAAAAACAAAAAAAACACGTAAAAGTAAAAAAAAAAAGTTAAAAATAAAAAAAAGAAAAAATGATATTGTTATAATACAATAAAGTTTCATACATACTTACCTGGCAGATATATACTTAGCTAAGACTCCGTCGTCCCCGACAGAAATTCAAATTTCGCGCCACTCGCTACCGGTAGGTCAGGTGATCTACCTGCCTGCCCTGGGCGGTAGGACTAGGAACCATTCCCGTTTTCTATCATATTTTCTCTCTTCCACCTGTCTCCTGCGGGGAGGCTGGGTGGGCCATTAATCGTATATATCTGCCAGGTAAGTATGTATGAAACTTTATTGTATTATAACAATATCATTTTCATACAATGAACTTACCTGTCAGATATATACTTAGCTGATTGGCACCCTTTGGTGGAGGGTAAGAGACAGCTAAAATGGAATAGACAGGTAAACAACATATGTTGTAGGTATAAAAGAAAAACCTTGGTTCCTACCTGATAGGTGGTGACTTCGTGGCTGTAGCCCTGGTAGTCTGCATCACCTCAAGACTTTAGCGAGATATGTGATCTATGGCTAAGAGTTCTTGTGGGTCTGTCGATGGGTATATGAACTGCTTACTCGGCAGAGCCTGAAAGGACTTTGTCAATGGGTACTGGACCACTTCTATGACAACACACCTTATGAAGGAGCACACAAACAATCCCGACCACCTGATCCTAACCCCACCATGTTAGTATAAAGAATTGTTCTGAGTTATCCCCGAACTCAGTTACAAAGACAACCCATAACTCGAAACTAATACGCATTCATACAAAAAATTCTCAAAAAAAAAAATTTTTAATACTCCTCTAAAAGATATCACAAGAGTTCCTTACTGAACAACAGTGACTGGCCGCCAGTGCAGCACCAAGCCCTCTTTGTCAGCAGAAATCTAGAACATATCTAGTAGAAGGTATGTACAAAGTTAAGGATTGGTGTTTGCTCCCGTACCCAGTATCGTATCCGCGATACGAAAGGCCCCAGAGAAAAACATTTCTCGTAGGTCACAGCGAACGTCTTTAAGATAGTGAGATGCAAATACCGAATGCACCTCCAATATGTCGTATCAATGATTTTCTTTGAGCGACATATTCTTCTGAAAAGAGAGACGTCGCCACTGCTCTAACTTCATGAGCTTTTACTCTTAAAAGCGAAAGAGTCGTCAGGACAGAACTTAGTGAGCTGTCGTTAATGACGCTCCTTATGAAGAAAGCTAATGCATTCTTAGACATGATTCTTGTGGGGTCCTTAATCGAAACACCAAAGACCTTGCCTAAGAAGCCTCCCAATTTGTTTCTTCCTTTGTTTGGTAAGTAGAACTTCAAGGCTCTTACAGGGCAAAGAGACCTTTCTGTTTCTCTACCCACTAGACTCGATAAGCCTTAATCTCGAATCTCTTGGGCCAGGGATTCGAGGGTTTTCATTTTTCGCTAGAAAAAGTGTTCTAAACGAGCAGAAGGCCGAGTCTCTGTTAAAGCCGACTTCATCTTCAAGGGCGTGAAGTTCACCAACTCTTTTGGCTGTCGCCAAAGATAGGAGAAACAAGCATTCCTCATTAAATCCCTAAACGAAGCTAAATGAGGAGGCTCGAATCTGTCAGACGAAAGGAACTTGAGAACTACATCCAGGTTCCAGCTGGGAGGAGTTAGTTCCTTAGATTTTGTTGTTTCAAACGATCTAATCAAGTCGTGCAGATCTTTATTATCAGCAATCTCTAGGTCTCTGTTTCTGAAGACTGCCGAAAGCATGCTCCTGTATCCTTTGATAGTTCGATACAGATAAGTGAGAGTCCTCTCTCAGGAACAAAAGGAAATCAAGCGATTTCGGTTATAGAGGTACTGGAGGAGGACAACTTCTTAGACTTACACCACCTTCTAAAAACCTCCCACTTAGACTGATAGACTCGTCTAGTGGAAGCTCTGCGGGCTCTAGCGATAGCGCTTGCAGCTTCGCGAGAAAACCCCCTCGCTCTGACAAGTCTTGCGATAGTCGAAAGGCAGTCAGAGCGAGAGCGGGGAGGTTTTGATGAAACCTCTCGAAGTGTGGCTGTCTGAGAAAATCCATCCTTCTTGGAAGGGATCTGGGGAAGTCTACTGTCCACTCCAGCACCTCTGCAAACCAATCTTGTGCTGGGCCAAAACGGGGCTATCAGGGTCATTCTTGTTCCATTGGACGCTACAAACTTTCTCAACACTTGCCCAGGATTTTGAAAGGGGAAAAGCGTACACGTCTACATGAGACCAGTCTAGCAGGAAGGCGTCGACCACGAGAGCTCTTGGGTCTTCCACCACTGAGCAAAAGACTTCCAGCCTTTTGGAAAGGAATGTGGTGAATAGATCTACATGAGGAGTGCCCCAAAGATCCCAAAGACTCTGACACACCTCTGAATGAAGGGGCGGGTTCATGTGTGAAGGACCTGGCTTCTCTGCTCCAGTCTGTTTCTGTCCGCCCTGACGTTTCTCGTACCCTGAACAATCTTGTCAGGAGGGAGATGTTCCTCTGGGAGGTCCAAAGTAGCAGATCTCTTGCTATTTCGTATAGGAACAAGGAGTGTGTTCCTCCTTGCTTCCGAATGTAGGGACAGGGCGGTAGTGTTGTCCACATTCACTTGGACCACACTGTTTTGCCACAAAAAAGGTCGAAGAACTTTAGAGCCAAGTGAACTGCCAGAAGTTCTTTGCAAATTTATGTGCCAGGACACCTGTTGCTGCCTTCCAGGTGCCTGACACTTCTCTCGGTCCTAGTGTTGCTCCCCAACCCTTCTCCGATGCGTCTGAATATAACACTCGGCTTGGGTTCGGAACTTCCAGAGAAATTCCCTTGTTCTCTTTTAGAGGGGACAACACCATTGCAGGTGTGGTTTCATTTCCATTGGAAGGAGAAAACTGTCGGAGAGAAGTCCCGTCTTCCAATTCCATGATCTCCTTAGGAAAAACTGAAGAGGACGAAGATGAAGTCTTCCTAGAGGAAAGAAACTGTTCGAGAGAGGAAAGGGTCCCTAGAAGGCTTAACCATTCCCTCGCCGAAGTACGTTCTTTCCCTAAGAAGAGAGACTTTCTCCAAGCCTCTCACGATTCTCTCTTGCAAAGGAAATACTCGAAAACCCCGAGAATCCATCTGAATCCCCAGATAGACTAAGTTCTGTCTGGGGATCAGCTGTGACTTCTCGAGGTTCATGAGTAGTCCCAACGCCTTTATCAGGTCTAGGGTCAAAGAAAGGTCCTCCAAACACTGTCTCTCTGTTCTGGCCCTGATGAGCCAATCGTCCAGATATAGAGATAGTTGACGCCTTTGAGGTGAAGAAACCTCGCCACATTCTTCATCAGGTTTGTGAAGACCTGAGGAGCTGTGACAGGCCGAAAACACAAGGCCCTGAACTGAAAGATCCTTCCCCCAGTCATGAAACGGAGGTACTTCTTCGAAGAAGGGTGAATCGGGACATGAAAATAAGCGTCCTGGAGATCCAGCGACACCATCCAATCTCCTTGACGTAAAGCCGCAAGGACTGAGGCCGAAGTCTCCATAGAGAACTTCTCCTTTAGAACGAACTTGTTCAGAGCGCTGACATCTAGTACTGGTGTCGCCCAGCCCCCCGAGGCTTTCGCAACCAGAAAAAGACGATTGTAAAACCCCGGAGAGTTTTGCTCCAGAACTAATTCTATAGCTCTTTTGTCCCACATTTGATCCACCATCAGACGAAGAGTATCCCTCAGTACAGGGTCCCTGTATCTGGCTGACAGTACCCGCGGAATAGTCGTTAGGGGAGGACTGTCCTGGAAGGGGATAAGATATCCCTTCCTGATTATAGACATCGAAGAGGCGTCCGAGTTTATGAATGTCCAGGCGTCTGCAAAATCGAGAAGCCTGGCACCCACTGGTGTTTGGAGGTTGTCTGCCTCACTTCCCTTTCTTAAAGGGACGGGAAGAAGCTTTACCTCTCCTCTTAGAGGGAGCTCTGGAGGGAGGGCCTCCTCGAAAGGCTGACAGTACCTCGCGGATAGTCGTTAGGGATGACTGTTCCTGTAAGGGGATAAGATATCCCTTCCTGATTATAGACATCGAAGAGGCGTCCGAGTTTATGAATGTCCAGGCGTCTGCACAATCGAGAAGCGCTGGCACCCACTGGTGTTTGGAGTGTTGTTCTGCCTCACTTCTCCCTTTCTTAAAGGGAACGGGAAGTAAGCTTTACCTCTCCTCTTAGAGGTAGCTCTTGAGGGAGGGCCTCCTCGAAAGGGCTGAACAGTAGAAGTCGGTCCTTTCTTGTCAACCGCAACTAGGGGTCTCTTCTTCCTTGCAGTGTGAAGGAGAAGATCCTGTGTCGCCTTCTCAGTCAGTGAGCGAGAAATGTCCTTCACTAACTGAGAAGGAAAACAAGAAGTCTGACATGGGAGCGAAAACCAGGGCTGCTCTCTGTGAGGGAGAAACCGCCTTGGTTAAGAAGGCACTAAAAATACTCCTCTTCTTAAGGAGTACCGCTCCAAAGAGAGGAGACTTCTCCCGATCCATCTTGTACTGCCTTGTCAATACATGACAGAATACTAAGAATGACTTCGGGGTCTAGACCTTCCGAGTCATGAGCCTTCTTAGACATCACCCCAAGGGACCAGTCTAGGAAATTAAACACTTCCAAAATATGGAAGAGGCCCTTGAGGAGATGATCAGTCTCAGAAATCGCCCAAGTCACACGAGCTCCATTCAAAGCGTGTCTACGCGATGAATCAACCAAGGTTGAAAAGTCCGCTTCAGCCGACGCTGGGAGAGAAAGGCCCATGTTCTCCCCAGTTCGGTACCAAGACACCTCTTCTACCATGAAAGTATGGCTGGAGGCATACAGAAGGTGGTTCTGCCCAGATCCTTCTTCGACAACATCCACTTGTCAAGAGACTGTAGAGCTCTTTTCATAGAGATCGTCGGTCTCATCTTCAAAACCGACGAAGACTTCGGTACGATCGCACTCGAAAACAGTGATCGAGGCGAAGGAGGAGCCGCAGGAGTCAACGAATCTCCATACTCCTGCAAAAGAAGGTCCGTCAAAACTCTATAGTTAGAGAAGCCTTCTCTACCGTTAACCTCGTCTTCCGAATCTACGTCCACACCGTGCGGAGAATCGGCTTGAAATACGAGAGGATCTTCACCAAGTTCTCTCTCTACTGGCGACAAACTCCTACTAGGAGAGGGACTCATAGAGTGAACAGATTCTCTCTCAAGTCTACTAGTAGTCTCGCGTCTGCTTGACTTCTCACGCCTGGCAAGCTCTTCGCGCTTGGCTGGCGCCTCGCGCTTGGCTGGCGCCTCGCGCTTGGCTGGCGCTTCGCGCTTGGCTGGAGCTTGTTGCTTGGCTGGCATCTCGCGCCTGGCTGACGCCTCGCGCTTGTCTGGCGCCTCGCGCTTAGCTGACTCCTCGCGCCTGGCTAGCGCCTCGCGCTTGGCTGACTCCTCGCGCCTGGCTGGCGCCTCGCGCTTGGCTGACTCCTCGCGCCTGGCTGGCGCCTCGCGCTTGGCTGACTCCTCGCGCCTGGCTGGCGCCTCGCGCCTGAGCGTATCCTTGTCTAGAGCAACTCGCTCGGATAGCTCCTGACGCCTGAAAGAATCTTCGCGCCTGGAAGACGTCTCGCGCTTGTAAGGCTCTTCATGCCTGAAGGACGCTTCACGTCTGGCAGGCGAAAGAAGACGAGACTTCTTAATAGGAAATCTAGCGTCCTTCTTGCGAGGGGGATCCCTCAAAAGAACTCCAACCAAAGAGGCTAACTGTTAGCAATATCCTCTTGGAAGCCACACCAGCATCTCTTCAATAGAAGAAGCAGGAGAACTCGAAGGAGTGCGATCCTCAACTACCGATCGAGGAGGCGTCGAGATCATCTTAGCCTTCTTGATAGAAGAGGGGGCTTCCTCCGAGAAGCGCTCCGGGCTCGAGTAAAAACGCGCGTTCTTTCCAGTGCCTCAGTGGCCTAGAAAGATCCGAGTCCTTCCTATCCCTCGTTTAAAGGGTGAAGGTGAAGAACCGGACGACGAGAAACAATCTCGTAGGACGCTTCTATTAAAGCGGTCCTGAGCAGACTGTAGCGAAACAGAACCTGCTGAAGGGACGCCTGACCATTGGGGATTCCCCACAACCTCCGTACGACTTTCGACTTTCCTTCTCCTCTGGGTATGTGAGTTTGGAAGAGGTCTAGGCCTGGGAGCATCGCAGGGACGGTCAGACGCCCCCTCCACAACACTGGGAACACTCACTTCACTAAGTAATTCACTATCACTTCCCTTACCTTGCATGGCCGCCATTTTTGTCTTCATCTTACGAAGAGTAGCCTTCAGATTGGCGATTTTAGAAGCCGAATCCGAATGCAAAGCCTGTGAGGGTTCAGATACATAGGGAGAATCAAAATCATTAATAACAGGAGAGTTAGACTCAGAAAAAGGCTCAATAGGCCTTGTACTCACACCCTTTTGTGCAGCCCGTCTAATTCTATCCCTCTCTAACTTCTTCAAGTAAGAAGTTAGAGTCTTCCATTCATTAGCATTCAACTTTTCACACTCAATACAGGTGTTAGCTAAAGAACAGTCAAACCCCCTACACTTACGACATACAGTGTGAGGATCAACCGAAGCCTTCGGTATCCTCACCTTGCAGCCTACATTCACACACACTCTCACACTAACACTTGAATCAGACATTCTATCAGAAAAATCAAAAGCAAGTCCAAATCCAGTCCACGGTAGCGAATGCCAAAACAACGATCCAGTACGTCACCAAGAAATCCAATATAGATGATCAAAAAGTCTTGAAAAGCGAATTCCAGTCAGGAGGTAGTAACAACAATGTTGATACCACCGGCGACAGAGAAAATATGATAGAAAACGGGAATGGTTCCTAGTCCTGCCGCCCAGGGCAGGCAGGTAGATCACCTGACCTACCGGTAGCGAGTGGCGCGAAATTTGAATTTCTGTCGGGGACGACGGAGTCTTAGCTAAGAAGCTAACAGGTAAGTTCATTGTATGAAAACTCAAAATTAAAAACTAACTGGGAAAAGGATTAAAAAGGATGTGTTTCAGCTCCCTGCCCCAGCACTGAATCCGCCGATACGTAAGGGCCTAGCCCAAAACACTTTTCATACGTAATCGATACGTCTTTTAGGTAGTGATTGGAGAAGACTGATTCACACCTCCAAAAAGTGGCCTTAATGAGGTTTTGTAATGACATATTCTTCTTGAAAGCCAAAGACGTCGCGATGGCCCTTACTTCGTGCGCCTTGACTTTCAGAAGACTAAACTGTTGCTGACTGCACGATGTGTGGGCTTCTCTAATAACATTCCTGATAAAGAATGAGAGGGTATTTTTAGATAAGGGCCTACTGGGGTCCCTTACAGAGCACCAGAGATTGCTCTCATTAGCAGCAAGTCTTCTCTTCCTTTGAAGATAAAATTTCAGGCTTCTCACCGGGCAAAGAGATCTCTCCTCTTCTGTCCCAACTAAGGAGGATAAGCTTTTAATTTCGAAGCTCCTGGGCCATGGTGAAGAAGGGTTTTCATTCTTGGCTAGGAAAGCGGGAAGAAAAGAGCAAATCGCGGAGCCTCCTTGAAAACCTACCTCACCTTCTAGAGCCTGCAAGCTCGCTGACTCTCTTCGCTGAAGCTAACGCACAGAGAAAAAGTCTTTTCATCGAAAGGTCTCTGAACGAAGCTATATGGGGAGGTTCGAATCTTGAGGACCTCAAAAAGAGCAGCACGACGTCTAGATTCCAGCTAGGAACTAAGTAGGAGGTTCTTTTAACCGTCTCAAATGATTTGATTAAGTCATGGAGGTCCTTGTCTTCGGATATGTTTAATCCTCTATGACGAAAAACTGAGGAAAGCATGCTCCTGTAGCCCTTGATGGTGGAGACTACTAACCCGCATTTTTCCCTCAGGAAGATAAGGAAATCTGCTATCTGAGTCACAGAGGTACTGGAGGAGGAAACTTTATGAGTCCTGCACCAACGTCGAAAAACGTCCCACTTCGACTGGTAGACTCTAGATGTGGAAGGTCTACGTGCATTGGCAATAGCCCTTGCAGACTTTGCCGAAAAGCCCTTAGCTCTGACGAGACTCTTGATAGTCTGAATCCAGTCAGACTGAGAGCGGGGAGGTTTTTGTGAAACCTGTCGAAGTGGGGCTGTTTGAGCAGATCGACTCTTAGTGGTAGGGATCTTGGAACATCCACCAGCCATTCCAGTATCTCTGTGAACCAGTCGTGGGCGGGCCAGAACGGAGCTATCAAAGTCATCCTTGCTCCCTCTGAAGCTGCGAACTTCCTTAGCGTTTCCCCTAGAATCTTGAAAGGCGGGAACGTGTAAAGATCCAGGTTTTTCCAATCCATCAGGAATGCATCTATTGCCACTGCTCTTGGGTCCGCAATAGGGGAGCAGTATAGATCTATCCTCGCATTCCTGGAGGTCGCAAATAGATCGAGATGGGGCCTGCCCCACGTCCTCCACACCTCCTGGCATACGTCCGAGTGTAGAGTCCACTCTGAGGGAAGGACTTGATTCCTTCTGCTTAGCAGATCCGCTCTGACATTTCTTTCTCCCTGTACGAACCTGGTGAGAAGACTTATCTTCCTTTCCTCCGACCACAGGAGGAGCGATCTCGCTGTCTCGTACAGGGAGAAAGAGTGAGTCCCCCCCTGTTTCTGAATGTAAGCCAGGGCTGTGGTGTTGTCCGAGTTGATCTGAACTGACTTTCCCTTTACGAGGGGTTCGAAGGTTTTGAGAGCGAACCAAATCGCTGTTAGCTCTTTCTTGTTGATGTGCCAGGACACCTGATCCCCCATCCAGGTGCCTGACACTTCTCTCGACCCGAGAGTAGCTCCCCAACCTATGTCCGATGCGTCTGCATATAACACTAGGCTGGGGTTCCGAACCTGCAAGGAAAGGCCTTCTTTGAACAGTAGAGGGTCTAGCCACCAACGTAGATCCTCCTTTATCTCTTGCAAAATCTTGAACGCAAAGTCTAGACCTTGAGATCTTCGGTTCCAGTTCCTCGTCAGGAAGAACTGTAGGGGTCTGAGGTGCAACCTCCCTAGAGAAACGAATTGCTCCAGCGAGGAGAGTGTCCCCAACAAACTCATCCACTCCCTCGCTGTGCATACATCTTTCTCTAGAAAGATTGCTACCTTCTCCGAACCTCGGGTTATCCTCTCTGGGGAAGGATACGCCCGAAAAACCTGAGAAGCCATCAGAATCCCCAGATAGATACGCTCTTGACTGGGGATTAGCTGTGACTTCTCGAAATTCACTAGCAAACCCAGAGAAGCTGCTAGATTCAACATTAATCGTAAGTCCTCCAGACATTTCTCCTTGGACATGGCCCTGATTAGCCAATCGTCCAAGTAGAGGGAAATCCTCACTCCCTCGAGATGAAGCCACTGAGCAACGTTCTTCATCAGCCCAGTGAAGACTTGGGGGGCTGTGGAAAGGCCGAAGCATAGGGCCCTGAACTGAAAAACGTTCCCTCCCCACATGAATCTTAGAAATTTGCGTGAAGAAGGATGGATCGGCACGTGGAAGTAAGCGTCCTGAAGGTCCAGTGACACCATCCAGTCCCCGGGACGAAGAGCTGCTAAGACTGATGAAGTCGTCTCCATAGCGAACTTCCTCTTCTTCACAAAGACGTTCAGGGCGCTTACATCCAGAACCAGCCTCCATCCTCCTGAGTTCTTGGGAACTAGGAACAGATTTTTGTAGAAACCCGCGGAAAGAGGGTCCTGTACCATCTCTATTGCCTCTTTCTCCAACATCAGCTCTACTGCTAGAGCGAGGGCTTGATTCATTAGTGGGTCTTTGTATTTGGCCGCCAGTTCCCTTGGAGTGGTGGTCAAAGGTGGTCTCGAGATAAAGGGAATGAGGTATCCCCTCTTGATGATAGCGAGGGACCAGTTGTCCGCCCCCTTTTGTGCCCAGACATCCGCAAAGTTCAGAAGTCTGGCACCCACAGTTGTCTGGAGGACACGCGAGCTACTTCTTGGCCCTAATAGACCGAGAGAAGGTCCTTCCTCTTCTGGGTGGTCTCGAACCTCTGGAGGAAGAAGAGCGGGACGAAGGGCCTCCTCGAAAGGGCTCTTGCCTACTCTGAGTTTCCTTCTTCGTTTTCTGTTGGAACAAAGGTTTCGGGATTCTAGCTGAGTGAGCCAGCATATCCTGCGTCGCTTTTGCTGACAACGAGCTGGAGATGTCATTAATTATCTTCTTCGGGAAGAGTTGGGGAGAAAGTTGGGAATACAACAAGGAAGCTCTCTGTGCATGAGAAACAGCCTTGGTAAGAAAGGAGCAGAAAACGGCCCTCTTCTTTACTACTCCTGCGCCAAAAAGGGAAGCTATCTCCCCGGATCCGTCTCTCACTGCCTTGTCCATACAAGACAGCACTACGTGAAGGTCTTCAGGTGAAAGAGTGTCTTGATCTTGAGTCCTCTTAGCCATGACTCCAAGGGTCCAGTCAAGAAAGTTAAAAACCTCTAAGACTCAGAACATTCCCTTCAGAAGGTGATCCAACTCGCTCATACCCCACGTCGTCTTCGCAGAATTAAGCGCCGAGCGACGTGCGGAATCAACCAACGAAGAGAAGTCCGAGTCTGCTGAAGAGGGAAGAGTCAGACCCAAGGGCTCTCCTGACTCGTACCAGAACCCCATCTTCCCCGTAAGTTTGGACGGGGGGAAAGAAAATATGGTCTTGCCTTTCTCTTCCTTCGATACCAACCAGTCCTCAAAGTTCTTGAGAGCCTTCTTCATCGACACTGTCGGTTTCATCTTAACGACTGAAGACTTCTTAGTCGTATTGATCGTTGAAAATAAGGACGGAGGTGACGGAGGAGCAACGGCCGAAAGAGACTCCCCAAAATCTTGCAAGAGGAGATCGGTCAGTCTCTTGTATGAAGAAACTGAAGCATCCTTGGGCAAATCTTCCTCAGAATCCCCAAGGTATTCTTCAGAAGAATGACGTTTAGAAGTTCTACTGCCAGGAGGAGAGCTATTCCTTGGAGAGCGCCTGTTCGGAGAGCGCCTACTAGGCGAGCGCCTACTGGGAGAATGTCCACTGGGAGAGCGCTTACATGGAGAGCACCTACAGAGAGAGCGCCTACTAGAAGAACGCCTACCAGGAGAGCGCCTACCTGGAGAGCGCCTACTAGGAGAGCGCCTACTTGGAGAGCGCCTACTAGGAGAACGCCTACTTGGGGAGTGCCTACTAGGAGAGCGCCTACTTGGGGAGCGCCTGTTAGGAGAGCGCCTACTAGTGGAAGCTCGCCTGTCGGAAACAAAGTCTAATTCCACAGAAGAGCGCCTGGACAAGGGAGAGCACCTATCAGGCTCTCTGCGCCTGCTAGGCTCTTGGCGCCTGCCATCCTCAAAACGCCTGCCAGGCTCTTGGTGCCTATCAGACTCAAAACCCCTACCAGGCTCTTGACGCCTGCCACGGGGAGAGAAAACATCCACGGAGGAGTCCCTGTCCGAAGCACGGCGCTTACAAGGCTCTGAGCGCCTATCCAATCGGGAGTGATCCAACGAAGAGGAATGCTTCCACTGGCGCCTACAAGGCTCTTGGCGCCTACTAGGCTCTTGGCGCCTACTAGGCTCCGAGCGTCCGTCAAAAGGAGAGCGGCAACCAGGCGAAGAACTCTTCCTTCGCTCCTGACGATAATGAGGCTCTTGACGTCTGTCAAGCTCTTGACGCCTAACTGAAGAGGAGCGGAAATCCTGAGGAGAGAGCCTGTCCGGCTCCTTACGCCTGACATGCTCAATACTCTTGCTGGGGAGAGAGGAGAGCCTACTCGGAGATTGATCCCGAACTTCAGTCTGCACTTCTGACTTCCTGCTACGAGGCTCAAAAACTTCTGTAGCCGGAGGAGAGCTAGCAGAAGGGACGTTCTTAGACTTCTTCACCGGAAGCGAGGCGTCCTTCCGACGATGAGAAGTCCCAGCAATAGAATTAGCTAAAGCCGCAATCTGCGCCTGCAGACCCGCCAGGATGCGCGCAGGAGACCTCTTAAATTCCTCTACAGGAGACGGAGTCCGAGACCGAACAGGAGAAGCGTAAACAGAAGAATTCTTGGCTCTCTTGCGTTCCACTTCTGCTCTTCCGCGAAGGATTCGGGGCTGGAAGGAAGGGTGCAAGGAGCTTTCCAGGGCCTCTTGAGAGGGCGAGATGACTCCGAGGCGCTCCATCTACGCTTAGGAGAAGGTGACGAAGATGACGAGAAGCACTGGCACAATAACTCCTTCTTGGTTCGATCCAAGGCAGCCTGGGAACGAGCAACAGGATCTGCCGAGGGGACGCCTGACCGGTGGGGGTTCTCCCTAACCTTCCTGCGGCTTTCGACTTTCCTCCTCCACTGGGTCTGGGAGTCTGGAAGAGGTCTAGGCCTGGAAGCGTTAGTGAGCCGGTCAGACGCACCCTCCACTGCACTAGGGGCACTGCACTGATCACTTGCACTATCACTCTTACCTTGTCGAGAGCGAGCGAAGCTCCTTACTCCTGATCGAGGCTCTCCCGGAAGCAACTTCCGAAAACGAATCTTCGGGTTCAAAGCAGGGCGCAGGGGCTGAAACTGGAGAAGGAACTACTTCTACTACAGGGTTCCCAGCGTCAATCTCACTCACCCTTGATCTACTAGAGCTCCTTGAAGAAGCCTTGCGCGCCCTATCCTTCTCTAACTTTCTCACATAAGAAGAAAGAGCCTTCCAACCATCCTCATCCAAATTCTCACACTCTTTGCAAGGGTTAATAAAAGAGCATTCATTCCCTCTACAAGACGTACATACAGAGTGAGGATCTAATGCAGCTTTAGGAAGTCTTACTTTACAATCCTTCACTGAACAAACCCTAAATAAACTAGGTTTCTTAACTTCAGAATCATCCATGATTATTAATTCTAAGAGAAATCCAAAAGAAAAATCCAAATAACAATCCAAAAAGCGTATGCCAAGCCAACAAACAAAGTGTACTTCACCAAAATCCAATTCGTCGGCAACGAGAAAGAATTTAACTATCGTAAGGACTGAACAACAGGTGTTGTCCAGCCGGCGACAGAAAATAATCTGACAAGAAAGGGGGACTGGTTCTTACACCCGCCACCTGACCTACCTGTAGCGTGTGCCGCGAGTTTTGAATTTTCTGTCGTGACGTCAGAGACTGGCAGGGAAGTTCATGAACAAAAGTTTCTTTTAGTGCCCGTCCTAAGACCATGAGTAGGAGACAGGTCCCTCTGCAAGATCCTTCACCAGAACTTTCTCAGTCCTCCTCATCTTCATCTGAATCTGAGGTATCGAATACTGTACCAGTAAATACCATGGAGATTGGTCAGCTTGTTCAAGCATTGGACAGGAAGGGATGTCCCAGACCAGCAATTTACAACTGGGATTCTGGGCACTCTTTCTCCCATTTCTTCACCTCCTTGGAAATGTATTGTTCAGCCCGGTAATCCCAGGGCAGTAAACACTTATGGACAGCTGAGCTTGACAGGCATTTGGAGGGGGAAATTTGTTCAGTGTTCGATGAGTAGGAGGAACAGAGGTAGACTACCATGAGATGAAGAAGGAGCTCAAGGCCTGGTACAGCAGGGCGAAAGAGCAGATCGGAACTAGACGGAAGGCTCAGTTCAAGGAGGCCCGATTGACAGAAGGCGAGTCCCTGTCAACATTTGCTACTCTCCTTGAGCATTTGTACCAGGCTGCTCACCCTACCCAGCCATTAGATGGGGCAGAGCTTAAGAGACAGCTGCATAAGTCCATACCTGTAAATGCTAAGGAGCAGTTATTGAGGGACCTGGCTGTCATCAAGACCACCTCTGGCTGGAAGTACACATGGCAGGATGTGTTAGACCTCTTGAAAGTTCAGGGCCATACCAGGAAGGAGTGCTGAACGAGGCCTGGAGAATTTGTCTATTCTACGGTGGGTCAGTCCTGGCAAGGTGCTAGCCCTGTTTGAGTTGCTTTGACAGCCCAACGATCCCCTTATTATCCTCCCAGTGCACCACGACAACCTAGACCTTTTCGGAGCCCGTATAGGTCCCCACCCGCTGGAGAATTCTGGCAATCTCAGCAGTGTGCCTGGTGTAAGAGACCTGGACACCATTTTGAAAACTGTCGTCGTCGACTCAACCTTTGTCTTAGTTCTCTGTCCAAAAGTGCCTCCTGTAACAAGGACACCAGCAAGAAAACATCTAGTCTGTAAAAACCCCTACTAAGACTTGTGTGATATCTCCTGTTCCCACAGCCAGGCAACAACATGTATTGCCTACTCAGTCGTCACCACACAAAACATATCATCGGAGGGAGAAGACAACTATAACAGTGAGACCAAAAGACCGGAAACAACGCTTGATTTCGATAACAAAAGCTACGGGGTATGACAGCAATGAGAGCGAGAAGGAATATCAGAACCCAGCTGCTCATTCAAGAAGAAGAAAGTCCCGGAGGAACAAGAAGGGAAGCTATGAGACAAGGACGATAGCACCAGTTCAAGGTCTTCAAGAACTGATAGTGAAAATGAGGGGTTAAACCTCAGCCCTATAAAGGGATTTTGACGAAGGAAAAATCTATTTCTGGGTAAGGGCCCGTGTCGCCCAGTGAAATGTCCTTTTAGCACACGTTTCTAAGGTAAATATCACTAACATTACCAGAGAAAAAACTAAAATGGAATGTCAGGTGTCGGTATGGTTTCAGGGGCGAGTGAAACCACTACCACGGGTCTTTTACCATTTAGATTTATCCTTCTACAAAATCCCCCTACTAGAGAGGGCCGATACATGGCCTACACCAGCAACTACTACTACTAGTGCTCCTGACGCCATCACGAGCGCCTCTAGCGGTCATCCTTGGAGTTAGGTGTCAAGCTTGGGCCCAAGGGTGGGTGTAAGAAGGGTGGGATTTCACTGGGCGACACGGGCCCTTGCCCAGAAATAGATTTTTCCTTCGTCAAAATCCCTTTTCTGGGCTCACCCCGTGTCGCTTCGTGAAATAGTACCAGAGAAATGGCCACAAGCTTGAAATAATAAATAAAATGAGTAAGAGAATAAAAGAAAAAACAATTGCCAATAAAGTACTATAATCTAGAACTTATTACTACAAAGATTATAATACATAGTTGCAATTAATTATACCAACTTACAATAACCTTAAAACTATACAATACAATAGGTTATATACAGGTGTGAGTAGTCCTAGCAAAAAAATAAGGAAAACATCACAATAAGTGCCCTTTCTGGTAGCTAAGGCTAAAAAAGGGATGAGTACCTGGTGGCAGGATCACAGGAAGAATGTCAGAGGCAGGTAGAAAGGAGATCTGGATCTATACTAAACTACTTAGGCAGTGTCAGAAGAAACTGTTTCCCGCTGCCACTGCTGGAAATTTAAGAGTTTCTAAGGATTTAAGGTAGTGGCGTTTAAATACTGTCGGCGATTTCCAGCCTGAATACTTTTTTAGATCATCAAAATTCATATGTTGGAAATAGTTGATCGAGGTGGCTACTGCCCTAATGTCATGGACTTTGGAGAATGAATTTGGGTTGGCTTGCTTAATGAAGTACAGGATCTGTTGCCTAATACCTTTTAAGGATATAGTGCCACCTTTTTCTCTCATAAATAAAGGGCCAGAGGAACTCATAGTTGTCCTGGACAGATAGGCTCGTAAGGCTGTAACTGGACATAAAGAGGGGTCTTGAGGAAGAGGGAGGATCTTCCAAGGGGCCCACCTCATTGAAGGGTCCTCGTTCTTGGCCAAAAATTGACGATCTGGAGAGAGAAGAACTTCTCCTGATGAGAGAAATTCTATATGACCTGAGTCTCTAGACAGAGCTGACAGTTCAGATACCCTGGCTCCTGAGGCTAGACTTAAAAGGAATAAAGTTTTCCTTAGGAGGGGTAAGTAACCGCATGAATTGTTATCAGTATCTGAAGCCAGTTTGAGAACATCATTTAGGAACCATGACACTGAGCTGGGTCTCTCTGCAGGCCTGAGCCCAGCACAAGCTCTAGGAATAGAAGAAAATAAAGAGTCTGTCAAATCTATTTTAAAACCGTACTGGAATATTTTCTTTAGAGCAGACTTAGTGGTAGTAATAGTACTGGGTGCTAAACCTTTTTCAAATAAAGATCTGAAGAAGGAAATAGCCAGGTTGGTGGTCATGGCTTGAGATTCGGTTCCCCTCAGAAATTTGGCTAGTTTCTTAATGGCTGAGTCATACTGACGAAGGGTTGATTCTCTTTTATCCGATTCTAGGAATAGGATGTTTTGAGGATCGATATCTGCATCCCTTTTAGCCGCGAACTTCATGAAGTCCATAAAGTTAGGGTTTTGAGAATTCCTGAGGAAGCGAACACAGTCTTCATTTGCACTACTTGAGATAGCTTGGGATTGGGAATCCGTTGAGGTCGGAGACCCAATTCCAGCAGGAGTGGGAACCAGTTGCTCTTGGGCCAATTGGGGGATACTAGGGCAACTTGTCCCTTGAAGGTCCTGAGTTTGTTCAGGACTTTTAGCAGAAGATTCACTGGGGGAAAGATGTATACTTTCTCCCACTGATTCCAATCTATGGCCATGGCGTCTGTGGCATAAGCCAGAGGGTCCAGCTTGGGAGCCACATAGCAGGGAAGCTTGTGGTTCGACTCTGTGGTAAACAGATCCACCTGGAGTCCTGGAACTTTCTGGCAGATCCACAGAAACAAACACCTGTCCAGAGACCACTCTAACTCGAGAGGGACTGAGCGAGATAAGGCGTCTGCTATCACGTTGTTCACTCCCGCTAGGTGAGTGGAGGACAGGTGTCATTTGTGCTTGGCTGCCAGTGAGAATATGGCTATCATGACATGGTTTACATGGCTTGATTTGGAGCCTCCTCTGTTGATGCAGTGTACCACTACTGCGCTGTCTAACACCAGCTTGATGTGAGATCCCTTGGCTGGTAGAAGTCTCTTCAGAGTGAGGAATACCGCCATAGCTTTCAACACATTGATGTGAAGCTGGCAGAATTGGGGGGACCAAGTCCCTTGTACTTTTTTGTACTGAGAGTATCCTCCCCAGCTGCTTAGTGAAGCATCCGTGTGGATAACTAATGCCGGAGGGGGGAACTATAGAGGAATTGACTTGGATAAGTTCTTGGCCTCCGCCCAGGGGCGGAGTCGCTTGCGAAGTATCGCCGGGATAGCTGACAATTTGTCCCGGGACTTGTTGTTTGCCCTCGAGCGCCAGACGGACGAGGTTTATGTCTTTCAGTCTTGCCTTCAGTTGAATGTCTGTTACTGAGGCAAACTGAAGAAAGCCTAGGATTCTTTCCTGGCTTCTCCTTGATGTCTGTTTGCACTTGAGAAATTGCTTGGTTGCTTTGGCTATTTCTTTCCTTTTGGACGGCGGAATTGATAGAGTGTGGGAGTTCAGATCCCACTGAATGCCGAGCCATTGAAAGCGGGAGTCCGGTGTTAGCCTGGTCTTGGTCTTGTTTATCTGGAACCCCAGATGTTCCAGAAACTGTATTACTTTGACCGTTGCTTTGTGGCACTCCTCGATGCTCGTTGCCCAAACGAGCCAATCGTCCAGATACGCAACTACCATTATCCCCTGGGACCTTAGTTGTTGAACTACTGTCTCCGCCACCTCTGTAAATATCCTGGGGGCCACGTTCAACCCGAAGGGCATTACCTTGAAGGAGAATGCCTGGTTCCCTAGCCTGAAACCTAGGTACAGGCGGAAGTGTCTTGCCACTGGGATATGATAGTATGCGTCTGTAAGATCGATAGAGGTGGTGACGGCCCCACGGGGAAGTAAGGTCCGCACCTGCGAGATAGTCAGCATCTTGAACTTGTCGCAACGAATAAGTTTAGACGGGATAATTCTAGAATTATTCTTCGCTTGGTTGAGCCTTTCTTTGGCACACTGAACAAGCGACCTTGAAACTTTAAATGCTTGACTTTTGACACTACTCCTTTCTGAAGGAGTTCTCGGGCATACTCCATCAATTCTGACGTCGGTTGTTGATAGATGGTCTTGGATGGAGGGGGACCTTTGGTCCAGCTCCACCCTAGTCCTTTGGACACAATGCTTTGTGCCCAATTGCTGAATCCCCATCTGTGACGATAAAGGAACAGCCTCCCTCCTACCTGAGAGTTCTCACTGACTCGGGGCAGGTCGTGACCCGCGTCCTCCACGAAGATATTTTCCTTGGCTGGTTGCTCTTCCGCCACCTCTTTGGCGAAATGCACCTCTAGCCCTGCTGCCTCTCCCAAACCTCTTAAAAGGTTGGAAAGCTTGGCCTTCGAACACTGGGTTGAAGGCCGGGGAGACCGCAAAAGAGGTGGAGGCTTGTCCCTGAGGAGTTAATAGAAGGAACTGCTGTTGGGTCTGAGCTTTTGAAGTGGAGGGCTGTGCCACCTGTGAGACTGGCACTGCCTGCACTACCTGCTGTTGCTGGGTAGCCTGGAAAGGCTGGAATTTCCTCGGCTTTTTGGTCTTTCTAGCTGAGGAAGTCGGGTCTGGCTTCCTTTTGCTTGAAAGGCCCCAGCGAACCTTAAGACTCTGATTGAGCCTTGTTGCTTCATGTTGGACAGAATTAACTAGCGACTCTGGGAAGAGGTCAGCCCCCAAAATCGAAGCCGCCAGCAACTTATTAGGTTCTAGGCGGATGGTAGCTTCTTGCAGGACGTGTTTTCTGCAATTACGTCTTGCTACTGCAAAGTCGTACAAGTCACATTGCACCGTATGGAGATGTGACTTGGCTATTAGCTTAAACAGAGGTTCGTTACTATATGTCAGTGCCGAAACCTCTGTCATCACCAGGGTATTGAGGGATCTCCCCAACCTGGTTCTAGCGTCAAACTCTGCCTGTATGAGATTGTCTGGGAGCCTGGGGAGCCTCTCACTAAATTGTGTAATAGCACAATCTGGCTTCAACTTTCCTACTGTAAACATGGCCGGAAGATCTGACCAAAGGTCATCGGTACCTGGGAGGAGGAGAGACGTGGGCTCCGTCTCTCGGAGTTGAGGCATCGGTTCATCCCTCATTGCGGCCTGAAGAGTTAGCTCCGCCACTTTTGTGGTGAACGGAATAGGGGTCTCTCCGTCCACCACAAAAATGGTACAGGCGCTCTTGAAGGCTTGCATCCTGGTGTTGATGCATTCCAACTCCTCTAGGTTCCTCAGCCAATCTCGTTGAGCTTGATCGCAACCGAAAATCACGGTCTCTTTGGGGATCTTATCCTCCCTCCTCATCACTGCCTCCGTAAGGCGAGCGTAACCAATGAAGGGGGGTTGCAAACCAGCTGGGTGGAACTCGAAGTCCTCAATCCTTCGAGTACCACAGTCCCCCAGCATTAGCATCCTGTCCTTAAAGGGGGCATAGGACGAGATCCTCCAAGGATTGCTTGCCGTATAAGGAGGGAGGGTGATGTATTCCGGCATGGCTTGAGCCGCCGTGCCGGGCTGTGGAAGAACTGCCAACGGGTTCTCTCGGAGACCTGCCATCAGGTTCTCCTGGTTGGCCAGCCTTTCCAAAATGTTTCGGATCGACTGGCCTGACTCCTCAAAGGAAGTTGAGATCTGAGACAGCATCTCTTGAAACTTGTCTTGGACTAAGTTTCCGACAAAGCTTCCCATTTGCTGCATGATATTAGCAGTGAAGGTGTCGGTATCAAGGAGACTAGGTTCCTTGATTCTGCTGGGAGTTTTAGGGCGAGTCCCCATGGAGGTCGAAGGCTCAGGGTTAGATGGGAGCTGAGCTTTGTCCCTCGAGGACTTGCCTCTGGACCCTTTAGAGTGAGAGGATGAAGGTCTCATCTTCTCTGCTCCAGGATGGTGTGCCGGAGACTTATGAGAGGTAGAAGGCGCTGACTTCTTAGGCAGTGTCTTCTCAAGGGTCTTGGGTTCACGCTTTCCCTTAACCTTAGGGATAGCTTGAGTGGACTTCGGCCTAACCGACAGTTCACTCTCTGAAAAGCCTTGAAAGGAAGAGGAAGAAGGGATAGGAGAAGTCGATCCAGAAGGACCCAAGGGAAGCCCTTGAGCCCCCAACAAACCTGCCTCATCTAACAAACTTTCTGCCTCACCTACCGCCATGGGCTCTCGGTACAGATTGAGAGTCGTCACATCTTCGACGATTTCAGAGTTCCCCGGGTCTGCCAAGGTTTGGGCCACCTGATGTTGGATGGTGGAGATATACGGGGCCGCCGCTGCTGGGTCGACATAGCAGGTTGACTTCCCACCAGGGAAGATCAGGGCAGCCATCTTGTCGAGGATGTAGGGCTGCCCCTTGGTTACGTTCTTCCCGAATCCGCCAACCCAGGCTCTTAAGGTGGTTGACGTGGCGTCCCTGACGGCTTGAGCAACCTGTAAGAGAAGGTTAGTATAAACACTAAGCTATGGAAATAAAACTATATGCTTATATCATATTATATATCACTTATTAGGACTGTATTCAGATGGGCCAAAATATATAGCACCCGCTCTCCGGAGTATACTTACACCGGAGGTAACCTGATCTACAAGATCATAGCAGATGGAGCAACTCTCGTGGTGCCAGACCGCTATCTCCCCGTAGCGGATAGCACAGACGGCATGGGTCCGGCAGACCTCCTGCCCACAGGGGTCCTGTAGGACAGCATTGCATCCCAATTCCTGGCAATGGGTGGCCTGTAAGTGAACAGATACATGAGTATCGACACTGAGTAACTGGATCAAGTCCAGAGAGTGATATATTGTAACACCGGAGGATACCGGAGTAACTCACATAGGGATTAGCCTCTTCCTGCTCTCCTGGCAAGTGGTGGGTGTCCGATATAGCTGGTATACTAGTCTCAGTACAATTCCGGTGTTACGGATAAAAGAGGTGCATGCGGCAGAGCTTCTCTCAGTCACCATCCCTAATGACTGGCGGAGTCAGCGGAGCCCGCCGTCGGCGTGGTGGGGAAGGATGGTGACTCGGGGTGAGAGAGAGAACTGAACGGAACCCGTGGAGATCCGAGCGCAGTCAAGCCGGGTGGCCAGCCAAGCCTGAACGCACAAGGGACCCCCCCTGGAACCGAGGGGTGAGAGCGGTAGGAGCTGAGTCAGCCTCGGAAGGTCCCCTGCTAACTCCCATACCCCCCCCCCCCCAGGGAGGGGGAAGAAGGGAGGGAGCTCGGATGGTTGCTATGATAACGTGAGCGAGCGGTACTCTCCCCCCTGGAGGGGGCGAGTAAGCGTGGGGACAGTAGCCGGGTGGCTCATGGCGATCGCCTGGCTCATCATGAACGTGGCAGGGCCATGCGGTAAGACAGGCCAGGAGGTCTGAGGTAGCCTAGGCTACCTCCAACCATCTCGAGCATGCATACAAAGCCTAAAATAACACGGGGAGTAGAAAATAAAAAGGCAGATAGAGAGAAAGCAACGTCCTGGAGAAGCTAGGCTAACCGTCCCAGAAGGGAGGGTAGCCGAGCAACTCGGGAGCTGGCCTCTGCCGATACGTAGTTACGGAGGGCGGCGGCCAGGGTGACAGGACTAAAAGAAAGGACAGTTGTCCTAAGAAAGCCTAACAACCTAAACAAAGGAACATGCATGAATGAACACTGAGCTAAGGGTGACGTAGGCTATAAGCTCAATCGAACTAGAAACCCCGTGTATAATCAGAATATAGCATTGAGTAAATCTTGCACAACACATAAAATGTGAATACATACTGCTAGGTTCAAGCTACCACGGTATGGGGGACCGAAAAAGCATGAAATAAGGGAACACGTGGAGCGAGCCGCCTGGGACGACTGTAGCCGCCAAGGAGGGCGCCGTTAAAACTTAAATAAAAATGGTTAAACGGACCCTGGCTGGCTAAAATTATGTGAAACACTTTAGCAGTACTTAACTTAGCTGCGGCGATGGCTTGGAGTTCCATGATGGGTGTTAATCCAAAAAATGCGAGCACAAAAACACAGCAAGAAAAAACATGTGCGTGCAAGATGGTGCTAACAGAAAGGATGCCCGCTAGAGGCGCTCGTGATGGCGTCGGGAGTGCTAGTAGTAGTAGTTGCTGGTGTAGGCCGTGTATCGGCCCTCTCTAGTAGGGGGATTTTGTAGAAGGATGGATCTAAATGGTAAGAGACCCGTGGTAGTGGTTTCACTTGCCCCTGAAACCATACCGACACCTTTCTATATAAGGTGAGCGAGTCAGAATACTCTGACATTCCATTTTAGCTTTTTCTCTGGTAATGTTAGTGATATTTACCTTAGAAATGTGTGCTAAAAGGACATTTCACGAAGCGACACGGGCTGAGCCCAAAAATGTAGATGTTGGGGTTATGTTAAAGGATTTCTTGGGTGGTGAAGACTGTATTAGCCCACTGATAACTTCAGTAGCTGGTAGTGCTGAAGCAACCCCACACTTGCTCCAAGCAGTCACATTGGAGCAAACAGACTTTCCTGTAGTACAGGAACCTGGAGTGGTTTTCCATACCCCTCGGAGGGTGAACCTAGCTCAGCTTGACCCTGCCACTCTAATGGTTGTCCCTGTTGCTGTCGCTGACAACCAGATTCTGGATGCTTTGTTGGATTCAGGAGCAGAGGTCAACCTTGTGTCTGAAACTGTGGTAGCAGACTTAGACCTGGAAGTCTTACTTACCACAGTGGGACTAAAAGGTCTAGGCAACTCAGGACAAAGGACGTTGGGTACTGTTGAGCTTACCCTCAAGGTGCATGGGATGAGGTTTTTGCCAACAGAGTTTTTCATCGTTCCCAAAGGCTCAATGACCGAGCACATTGTTCTCAGTTTTCCATTCCTGGGAAAAAATTGGGTGCGTGTAGATTGTGCCAGAAATCTCATCAGTATCACTGATCCATCCACTGACTCTTTATGGGAGTATTACTTGCCCCAGAGAGGAGAACCCTGCAAGGAAGTATTATATAGTAATTCCAATCCAGGCAGCAGTGCCAGTAAAGTTGCTAGAACATGAGACTGTCATGGTGCCGACTACCCAGGTTTCTGCTGAAGGACTTGATGTGTGTTTTAAGTGCCCTTCATTTTCTGATAGAGACCTTCCTGTGTTTTTTTATGATCGCAACATACCATAAAGGATGGTTTGACTAGGAAGGCTACAGGAATACCAGGTGTCCTCAATCTTGAGGATGATGTGGCATTAGTTCTGGTGAAAGGACTGGGAGGTAAAAGCTTCAGAATAAAGACTGGTGATACCCTGGGTAGAGTTTTCACTGTCATGGAGATAGACTCCCCGTCATCTTGTATCCCAGTCCAGATAGGTGAACCCGCCAGTGATGAAGGCATACTTGAGGCTGTCCATGCTATTCCTGTTGCTGCAGACCTGGATTCCTTGCAGAAAGAGCAGTTCCAGGAAATGCTTCAGCATCACCTTCCGGTCATCAGCACTGGAGACGATGATGTAGGAGAGTATGCAGCCACTCCTCTCCGTGTCCAGCTTTACGATGAAACTCCTATCTTCCAGCAACTCTGGAGGTTCTCTAAGCCCACAACAGATGCTATTGAACGACAGTGCAAGGAACTGTGTGCCCTGGGGATAATTGAACCCAGTATGTCCCCATGGTCTTCTGTTGTTTCAGTCCTCAAGAGAGATGGTAGTATTAGGCTCTGTGTGGATTACCGTCAGGTTAATAAAGTGACGGTACCTGTAAAGTTCCCAATGCCTAATATGGAAGACTCTGTTTTTAGCCTTCATGGGGTAAAGTATTTTACCACCACTGACTTAGTACGAGGCTATTATCAGAGGATAGCAAGGAATACAGGCAGTCCCCGGATTACGACGGTCTCGGCTTATGACATTCCGAGGTTACGACACTTTTCAATTATATTCATCAGACATTATTTCCAGGGTTACGACGCCTACAACGCTCTGGCAGATGAAATATGACACCAAAAATGCAAAATAATCAATATTTGAAGATTTTTTTGATGAAAAATGCCATAAGAATGCAGTTTACATAGTTTTCAATGCACCACCCAAAACATTAAAAGTAAGGTTTTCTTAGGATTTTTGACGATGTTCTGGCTTACAACGATTTTCGGCGGCTTATGACGCGTCTCAAGAACGGAACCCCCGTCGTAACCCGGGGACTGCCTGTACACTGCATTCTCTACTGCCTATGGTCACTGGCAGTTCAAGCGGTTGTCCTTTGGACTAAAAATTGCTCCAGCCGTTTTCCAGTGTGAAATGCAGCGTATCTTACAAGAATTCCCAAAAGCCAAAGTAATTGTTTATATCGATGATATCCTTATTTTGATAACCTCTTTCAAGGAGCACCTTGAACTAGTTGATCATGTCCTATCAACCCTCCAGAATCATGGGTTCATGGGTTCAGTCTGAAGTACAGTATCTGGGACACCTAGTGAGCCATTCTGGTATGAAGAAGCTATCCAACTATATCAAGAAGGTGGAATCCTTCCCTAAGCCCATTAAGGTGCGGGAATTGCGAAGCTTCCTTGGCCTAGTGAACTTCCAGAGGAAGTATGTAACCATGTGTTCTGTGGTTGCTAAACCATTATCTTGCCTTACTGAAGGCCATAAGAGACTTGGGTCCAGGAAATTGACTTGGACACCTGAGCTGGATTGTGCCTTTAATTGCCTGAAGGAGCTAATTAAGCAAGAAATTACCCAGTCATAACCCGACTACTCTCCTGAAGCTAAGCCCCTTGAACTATACGTGGATGCATCTGGTAAGGGGGCTGGAGCCTGTTTGTATCAGGAGCAGAATGGATTACGGGTTACAATTGCGTATGACTCAATGTCCTTCCTTAATTGTGAGACCCGTTACTCCATTGAGCGTGAGCTAGCTGCTCTTAGGTGGGGTATAAAGATGTTCAGGTCATTTTTATATGGCCAGTTCTTTGTAATTTATTCAAATCATCGTCCACTTGTTTATCTCCAGGACATGTAGATAGTAGATAGACGATTAGCTAGGACACTGGATGAACTGTCAGTTCAATTTCACTGTTAAGTATTGTCCTGGTGACCTGAACACTGCAGCTGACTATTAATCCCAACTTCCTGGTAGCAAAAGTTCTCATGACCCTAGCCCAAGTATGACACTACTTCCTACTGGCCTGAAAGTATACACCAAAGTCAGTGGTGGTCCAGATTCTATGACCGAGTCTCTTGAAATCACACTGGAACTGTTGCATGAGGAACAAGGCTTGCCTGATAACTCCTTGCTGAAGGGAGAAAAGTTTCGTGAAGCATTGGTGCAACAATTCCTTAAAGACGCAGATTGTCTAGGGTTCAAACTCAACAAGGCCAGTAGAAACCAGATCAAGGGCATGAAGTATACAGGCACTGTTCCTGCTCAAGAATTATTATTAGCATTTTCCAAAATATTCAGCCTGGAAATTTGGGTTCATTTTGGACCGAGTCATCCTGTGGTATATTGCGATCCCTCGGTCAAGGATCCCCTTAGGATTCATCTTCAATGTATGACTGGAATACATTTTAACCCAGTCATTGAATCAAAGAACTTTGTCCCGCCCTACTACTGTAATTGAAGGGTGTAAGGTGAGAAGTTCAAAACATGATGAACCAGAAGTTTTTACTGCTGAAGAGGTTGAGGTGTATCCTGACTGCCCTGAAGTGCTGTATGCTAGTGAAACTGTTCCTTTGGTGTCTTATTGTCAACATAATACCAGTCATCCTGCAGTAGGGATTGTGACCCTGGGAAGTATTCACATCCTGCAGTAGGTATTGTGACCCTGGGAAGTATTCACATCCTGCAGTAGGTATTGTGACCCTGGGAAGTATTCACTGTTGTGCTCTTGTAGACACAGGAGCCCAAGAATGCCTGGTGCATGAGTCTGTGCTTACTGAGGCTAATATTTCATATGAAACTTCAACTATTGATGTAGTTGAGGGGTTCACTGGACAGAACAGTAGAGTTCTGGGAACAGTCCAACTAGCTTTGGAAGGATCAAGTGAGCAAAGGTTACCGCTTTTCCCCTTTGCCGTTGTCTCCGCTGGGGATATGGATTTTTGTGTTATCCTTGGCAAGAATTTGCTGACCAAAGCTAACTTGAAATTAGATGCTCTAAATGGACAACTGTGTTCTGATACTGCAGTTGTCATCGAGTTGAACACTCACATGCAACCTGTCACATCAACCAGTTCTGTCATGATGGTGACAAACTCGACCGACACTGGATGATAAAAATCATCATGACTTTTATGGTAACGCCCTTATTTCCCACGATGTGTTGAGAGGAATACAAAGTGAACACTGTCAACTCCAGGCCATTAAAAGGATGATACACTCTGGAGTACGTGCCTCTCAACTGCCTCGCTCCTTGGTTGGAATTTAGGGTATATTAAGATCTCCTGTTCAAGAAATTGAGCGATGGCCACATGGTTCCAGTTATATTGTTTAAGGTTCTAATAGACTTGGTAGCTGAGATGCATTTACAGAATGCTCACTTGGGAATAGGCAAAATGACATCCATGCTAAGGAGGTTAGTTTGGCATCACTCCCTGACTAAAGTCATTAGGGATTTGCGCCGCACTTATAAGGAGTGCCAGATGTGTAAGGTGTCAAGGGAAGTAGTCATTCCTCCAACCCTTTGCATCTCCACCTCAACTCCATTCGAGTTGGTTGCTATGGACCTCATCAGCCTTCCTACTTCTTCTACTGGTTACGTTGGTTGCCTCATGATAGTCGACCATTACTCCAAGTGGGTTACTGCACCTAAGTGGGATAAGCACTTGCCAAGAGCCTTCCTCAGTTACAACCACCCTTTGCATTCTGAGTTAGGTTGTACACCTGCTGAAAAGATTCTGAAAACAGCCGCCATGTGCTGATGTACCAGGGTGACAATCTCTGCAAAGGTCCTCTGTATCTCTGGGGTGTCCAAATCCCTTGGCAAAGGACCATCCAGTCCTTCCAGGGATCATTCCTCCCAATCTACTCCCTTGTGAGGGAGAACCATGCCAGACCCCTTACATCCACCCTCAACGACTTGAGCATACTTTCGATGGGGTCCTAAAGCCTCTGGGACATAGGCCACTGCCACCGAATCCTGTGGAGAGGGCTCTACCGGATTCCTACTAATCACCTTGCCTCTCCCAGTGTAGCCCAAGGAAGTAGAGGGAATAGGAGAGGTGGATCAGATGCCCTCGTTCCTAGTAGCGCTGTTGCCAGGGGGAGTGAGCTGCGCCCTTGCACCAACCCCCGGTGGTGAAAAGTGCGTTGGTCTAGGAGAGTGCAATCGTAAAGACTTCGTGCTGTCCCGAGGCGAATGTATTGGTTCTCGGTGTGTAGCAGGACTGGTAGCAGGACTGGTAGCAACGCTGGTGGGAGCAGCGTCCTTGCCAGCAGCACCGCTGCTAGCATTGACACGGCTCCCTGCCTGGTGAGACCAAGATCGTCCTCACGACGCACCCAAGTACTCTTCGAGGTCGAAGCCCCCTGTGAAGAGGACTGTACAGGGGACCTCCTCTTAGCCTTTCCCGATGCTCTATACCAATGGACAGAGGCGTCAAATGTGGCTCCTGACGAAGAACCAGGGTTGGTCTTTGCAGGTGGGTCTGAGCCGTGGCTTGGTCCCTTCTCTCGCCCTGTGCCACTGTCGCGATGAGGAGCCGACTCCGCGTTTGTGGTGGTGGATGTACAACTTCCCTTGGGAGGCTGTACATTTGGAGAAACCTGCAAACAAGTCTCCGAAACGGCCCCGATCCCACCGGCAGCACCTTTGGAACTGGGGACAGGAGGGCGATCCTTAGTTTGTGCTCTAGAGGCTCCCGAGACCCTGGCCTCTGAAGGCAGAGTCTTGGTTTCCTCTTCCGAAGGAGTGGGGGAGCCGACGAGAGAGCCAAATGCCTCCCCCTCGGAGGGAGGACGCAGACCCTTAGAATCTTCGAGGCGAGACTTCTTAAGGGGCAGAGAGGCTACCTTTCCCTTCTTAGGTTGTGAAACCTTCAAAGGGGGAGGTGAGGAGACGGCAGATGAAGATGACAACGAAGATGAAGATGGAGACAATGACACTTTCCTTAATTTCTTCTTCGACTTCCTCTTCAACAGCTTCTGCAGGATCGTTGTCAGGGCCAACTAAGGAACATTAGCGTGAGCAGGTCCGGGGTCAGGAGCAGGGTTGGCAACAGAGACAAGCGCAGGAACAGGGCAGGGCACTGGTGCATGTTCTGTGGCCGGCATAATGGCAGATAAGGCTGGCATATCCACAGGTGACAAGGGAAGAGCAGGAGACCTCAACACTATCAATGATGGTATCCCGTTACCAGGCGGGAGAGGCATCGGTAGGTTGGATGACGGTAGTTGGTGTTGCCCTCCAACCAGGGAAGACGTCACACTCGTGGGGTGATGTGCCCACACCAGGTTTCGAGGCATGTAGTAGCCAGGCTGGGACACAGTAGCCGTGGTGGTAGTGAATACGGAGTGGGTAGCAGTGCTGCTAGAAGCACAGCTGAGATGAGTGAGAAGCACTTCTACCTCACCTGCAGAAGCAAAAGTCGGGTTAGGAAGAGTCCCTCCTCACTCAGGAGGACCTTTGGGGCAAACAGAGATCCTAAGAGGAGCGTTACCCAGGTCTGGGGCAGCAGCTATCCCCCTCCTCTTTCCCCCCTGACTCATCAGCGGAGGAAGCGGAGAGAGAGGCCTCCCCCAAAGGAGTGGCAGAGAGTGGGAGGCGTGCGTCAGGAACCATTCCCATTTTCTATTCAGATTTTTCTAGACCACTGTCCCCTGAGGGGAGGTGGGTGGGTACTTGATTATATATATCTGCCAGGTAAGTATGAACAAACTTTATTGTATCATGGCAATATCATTTTGTTCATGACACTTATCTGCCAGATATATATATAGCTGAATCCCACCCTTGGAGGTGGGAAGGGACAGAATAGGAGGATTTCGGAAACAAATTACATGCAGATGATTGACATCTTGGTTCCTTACTGTAGGTACATGAAAAAGACGCATTTCACATGTACCAGTATTATTATGTTGTTATTATGTTCAAACATTATTTCACATGTTGCGCGCCATTAGAGTATCCCATGTTAAGTCCAGTAATATGATATGGCAACATTTAAGTATTGGCAACATTGTAATTATTGCTCTCGTGAGGCAGTCTCGTCTCGTCTGTCTGTTTGTTAAGCTGTCTGCTGTTTGTCCCCTGGATCTTGTATATATTTCTACAATAGACATTTAGAACCTACATTCAAGTTGTGTCCTTGCCCCTCCACTTAAGGTTAAGGAGTTTACCAACACATACACTTACATGTTAGCATAGCTGACTTCGTTATTACTGTCACCCAAGTCTGCTTCTGCTTTACTAGAGTTTCCAGCAAGGTAGTGACCTGTATAGCTGGAGAGTTCTAGATGATCTGTCAACGGGAGCGTGACCACAATGCGACTAGACCATTTTGACCATACTCTGAGGACAACGAAGCATAAACAATACCACCTGACCTAGCCCAACTAAGTTAGTCCCATAACTTTTAGGCTAAATAAAGGGAAGTCCGCCTCAAGCGGCAACCCTACAACCATAAAAAACAATACCATAAATTAAAAGCACACCTATCCATTTTCCAAAGGATGGGAATCGTGCCGCTTCATGCCCCCATTACTATATCTGCGGAAATGTACGGTCCCAGCGAGTAGCAATTCTCATATGTCGCCTTCACATCTCTGAGGTAAGGTGAAGCGAACACAGAGTTGCTTCGCCAATATGTGACACTCAAGATATCACTGAGTGCCATATTCTTTTGGAAAGCCACCGAAGTCACTATAGCTCTGACTTCGTGAGCTTTAATCTTCAAAAGACTAAGGTCACTATCTGGACAGGACGAATGAGCCTCCCTGATGGTGCTTCTTAAGAAGAACACTAGAGCGTTCTTCGACATTGGTAATTCTGGTCTCCTGACCGAACACCACAGGTTGTCCGAGGGACCTCTACATTGTTTGGTTTTCGCCAGATAAAACTTGAGAGCCCTGACAGGGCACAGGACTCTCTCTGGTTCTCGTCCGGTGATCTCTGATAACCCCTTGATTTCAAAGCTCTTGGGCCAGGGGTTGGACGGGTTTTCGTTCTTAGCTAAAAACGAGGGACTCAGCGAACACACCGCATTGTGTTCTCTGAAGCCCACATGCTTACTCATGGCCTGAATCTCGCTAACCCTCTTCGCTGTTGCCAAAGCGGTTAGGAAAACAGCCTTTCTAGTTAAATCCTTCATCGAGGCAGCATGCAAAGGTTCAAATGGGCTTGACATTAGAAATTTCAAGACAACATCTAGATTCCATGACGGAATTCTAGGTCGTGGAATCTTTGAGGTTTCGAAAGACCTCAAAAGATCGTGCAGATCCTTATTATTCGACAAATCCAAGCCCCTGTGTCGGAAGACCGTCGACAGCATGCTTTTGTAGCCTTTGATCGTGGTCACTGAAAGCTTGTCAACATTTCTAAGATGTAGAAGGAAATCGGCAATCTGGCTCACAGAGGTCGTGGAGGAGGAAATATCTCTCCTCCTACACCATCTCCTAAAAACAGCCCACTTCGATTGGTAAACAGCTTGAGAGGATGTTCTAGCGTTGGCAATAGCTCTTGCCACTGCTCTTGAAAAACCTCTCGCTCTGGCCAACTTTTCGATAGTCTGAATGCAGTCAGACTCAGAGCGGAGAGGTTTTTGTGATACCTCTCGAAGTGGGGCTGTTTGAGTAGATCGATTCTTTCTGGTAGAGTCCTTGGGAAGTCTACCAGAAATGACATGACCTCTGCGAACCAGTCGCTTGCAGGCCAAAATGGGGCGATCAGGGTCATTCTTGCTCCTTCTGAAGCCGCAAACTTCCTTATCACCTCTCCCAGGAGTTTGAATGGAGGAAAGGCGTAGACATCCATTCCCTTCCAATTCCATAGCATGGCATCTATCGCTATCGCTCCTGGGTCGAGAACCGGGGAGCAGTAAATCGGAAGCCTCTTTGTCTTCGATGTCGTGAAGAGGTCCACTAATGGCCTCCCCCAAAGCCTCCACAACTCCCGACAAATTTCTGAATGGAGAGTCCACTCGGTCGGAAGCAGCTGATGTTGACGGCTGAGAAGGTCTGCCCGAACATTCTGTACTCCTGACACGAACCTCGTTAGTATCATTATATCTCTCATCTTCGCCCAGAGCAAGATATCCCTCACTATCTCGAACAGGGATCGAGAATGCGTCCCTCCCTGTCTCTTGATATATGCAAGAGCCGTGGTGTTGTACGAATTGATCTGGACAATCCGTCCCATAATTCTTCCCTCGAAGAATTGCAGAGCCAATCGAATTGCTTCTAATTCCTTGAGGTTTATGTGCCAGGACCTCTGTTCCCCTCTCCAGAGGCCTGACACTTCCTCCTCCCCCAGTGTTGTTCCCCAGCCTGTCATGGACGCGTCTGAGAACAACACTAGGTCTGGGCTCAGAAGTTTGAGGGACAGTCCTTCCGATAGCTTGACGGGATCGAACCACCACTTCAAATGGTCTTTGACCGACTGAGAGATTCTCAAAATTTCGTTTAAGTCTTTCTTGTTCTTCCAGTTGTCTGCTATGAAAAACTGAAGTGGCCTGAGGTGTAGCCTTCCCAGAGAAACAAATTTCTCCAGCGAGGAAATGGTCCCCAGCAGACTCATCCATTCCCTCGCCGAGCATATTTCCTTCTCTAAGAAGACTGATACTTTTTCTAAGCATTTCAGCCGACGTTCCATGGATGGAAAAGCTTGAAAAGCCACTGAATCCATCTGAATCCCCAGATACACGATGGACTGTGTTGGGATCAGATGGGATTTCTTGAAATTGACGAGAAGGCCAAGGACTTTTGTCAGCTGTAACGTTGTGTGAAGGTCCTCCAGACACTTTGTCTTGCATGGTGACCGGATAAGCCAATCGTCTAGATAGAGTGAGACTCTTATCTTCGAAAGATGAAGCCATTTTGCTACGTTTTGCATCAGAAACGTGAATACCATTGGAGCTGTACTTAGTCCGAAGCAGAGGGCTCTGAATTGGAAGACCTGTCCTTTCAAGACGAACCTGAGGTACTTCCTGGACCGAGGATGGATCGGGACATGGAAGTATGCGTCTTGCAGATCCAAAGACACCATCCAATCCCCTGGTCTTAGGGTTGCTAAAACAGACTGTGAAGTTTCCATCTTGAATTTTTCTTTTCTTACGAAAAGATTCAGTCTGCTCACGTCCAGGACAGGTCTCCATCCCCTAGACTGCTTCGGAACCAGGAATAACCTGTTGTAGAAGCCCGGGGAATTCAATGAAAGAACCCGCTCTACCGCTCTCTTCTCTAACATTTGATCCAGAAGATCTAGCAGGATCTGTTGTTTCGAAGTCTGGTAAGAGGGCGACAGATCTATCGGTTCCGTGCTTAATGGAGTTCTTGAGAGGAACGGGATCTTGTAACCGTTCTCGATAACTTCAAGTGACCAACTGTTCGCCCCTCTTATCCTCCATGCTTCTGCAAAGAGAGAGAGTCTTGCTCCTACTGGTGTCTGAAGGGTAGATAAGTCATTTCTTTCCCCTAGGTTTTGATGGGGCTCTGCCTCTAGGGAAGCTCCTCCCCCGAGTGGAGGCTCTCGAGGGAGCCCTGCCACAAAAGGGCTTAAAATTCTTCCTGGAAACTTGCGTAGTCCGGGAAGAGGGCTGAGCAGCAGGACGTTTTGAGGATTGAGATAATAGGTCCTGCGTCGCTTTCTCTTGAAGATTCATTGATAGATCTTTTATCATCGATTGAGGAAACAGATGAGCCGAAAAGGGGGCGAACAACAGTTCCGCTTTCTGTGCGGGCGATACTGATTTCGATGTAAAGCTGCACTAAAGCGCACGTTTCTTCAGGACTCCTGACGCAAAATGTGATGCAAGCTCGTCGGAGCCATCCCTTACTGCTTTGTCCATACATGACAAAATACTAGATAATTCCTCTAAAGAAATAAAGTCTGGACTTCTAGACTGCATATCTAAGACCCCCAGACACCAGTCAAGGAAGTTAAAAACTTCTAGTGTCCAGTAAATACCCTTGAGATGATGGTCTGTTTCCGTCATCGTCCAGGATACTTTTGCTGACGGAAGGTAAGATCTTCTAGGAGCATCAACTAAATTGGAGAAATCACCTTGAGCGGAGGCAGGGATCCTCAAACCTGCTTCCTCCTCCGTTTCATACCAGATTCCTCCTCTACCACTAAGTTTTGCGGGGGGAAGAGCAAATGAAGTCTTGCCCTTCGCCTTCTTGGATTCCGTCCAATCGTGAATCCTTTTGAATGCCCTTTTTGTGGAGAGTGACGTGGCCATCTTCACAAATCCTGGCGTCTTCCTTGCCTTCGATGAAGATAGTTGAGAAGGCGGAGAGAGAGGAACTGGAGCTTGAAACTTATTAGGAAACAAGTCTTTCAAAAGGCGAGTCAGGGTTTTATAATCTGAAGATGATGAGGCTGCAGACTCTTCCTCATCCTCAGGACCAGGGTCAGTTGAATCTTCTTCTCCCAAAGAAACACCAGAGGTGCCCTGTTTCGAGCGAGAAGAGATTAAACTCTTATTACCCTGAGGAATTTTCGAAGAGGAGATTAGAGCATGTTCTCCTATCGGCGTCGAATTTCTATCAAGTTCCTGTAAAGGAACGTCATGCGGTGCGTCCTGTAGAACTCTCTCTTGACGAGAGTCCAAATGAGGCTTTTGTCTAAATTCTTGAAGAATCGATTGCTCACTCGTCTGAGGAGCGTCCTGCCTCGTATTTCTGCAAGCGTCTTGACTTTTAGGACGCCTAGCGTCCTCAAACGCATACTCAAGAGCGTCTTTATCTTCCTCCTGGCGAGCATCCTGACGTGAAGGACGTCGAGCGCTTAGCAAAGTCTTAAAATCATGCCGTATAGCATCATGACGTCTAGGATGTTTAGCGTCTTCAGAACCTGCACCGTGAGTTTCTTGTCGAGTAACCCAATGCTTGAGATATTGAGCATCCAGCGAAGAATCCTCACGAGCGTCCTGAACAGTTTCACGATGAGTAGGACGTTGAATTTCTCTAACTATGCCTTTGCACACCTGTTGAGGAGCGTCATGATACGTAGACTGAAGCGCGCCATCAAAGTTGTCCTTAGAAGCTTCTCGATACCTAAATCTTACGTTCTGAGCGGTTTCTTGAAAGACCGCAGGACGAGCGTGCTGAGAAGAGTCTTTATGGGATTCTTGCCGAGTATCTCAACGCTTAATTCCTTTTGGAGGAGTGTCCCGCCTAGGAGAGACCTTGACAGAAGTTTCTTTAAAAGTTCTCTGGCGCTGGAGACTCTCCCTACATTCTCGACTATCAATATCTTCCTCCGGTCGAACATCGCCGAAGCGAGTCCTCTGAGCATTCTCCAACTCCTGACAAAGACGACAGCCGCCTGTGCGACAACTAGCGTCTTTGTCGTTTTCGCCGATACTTCCAGAGGCTCTATCAAAAGGAGCACTAGCGCGCTCCTGAATGAGTCGTCGAGGTCTAGAAGGCGACGAAACAGGAGAGGGAGAAGAAAGAGGAGAGGAAGAAGGAGAACGCCTGGATTTCTTGACAGGCAACCATAGATCCTTCTTACGATGACGTGATCTTGACTCTCTTTTAGCAAAAAATACAGACAATTTTTGATGCATCGCCAGTAGGGTCTCCTTAGACGGGGAAGATTCATACAAAGGACTTATCCAGTGAGAAGAAGATGGGCGAGGGGACGCCCTCTTCTTTCTCTCTGGACTAAAATCAGGTAGATTGGAGAATATAGCTACTTCCTTTTCACAAGAGGTCCTAACCCTCTTCTGCGGGATACCGTCTTCAAAGTCTTCCGGAAAAGAACTAAGCGGAAGTCGCATAGGAGGATGTTCCCGATCTTCTGATAAAGCGTCCTCTTCTCTAAATCCTCTCTTAAGAGGGCGGGAGACGATGGCCGCCTGTGCGACATCTTACGTCCTTACTGCGCTCGCCTTGAGAGGCCCTTCGAGAGACCCATCCTCGTTGAGGAGAAGACGTCTCGGAGGAAGAGAAACATTCTTTCAAGATTCGAGCCCGCGCACGATCTTTGGCAGCCTGGGAATCGTCTTCAGGTTCTGCCGAAGGGACGCCAGACCGGTGTTTAGTTCCCGTAACCCTCCTTCGGCTTACGACATGTCCATTCCCTATGTCCTGGGAGTCCGACAGAGGTCTCAGCCTGGAGGTGCTATAGGACCGGTTTGACGCCCCCTCCACAACACTATCACTATCACTGCACTTTTGCACATTAGTTTGGAGCGCGAGCACTTTTGATTCAAGGTTCCGAATCGACTCCATAATTGTAGTAAGGGCGTTACCTTCAGCAATCACTTCATTGCCCGAAGGCAAAATAACAGGATTAGGCGCAACAGACTCTACATTTATGTTAGACTGCGGTGTTTTATCACAGCGACTTTTGAGAGAAGCACTCCTGGAGGAAGACCTCCTGATTCTGTCACGTTCAAGCTTACGTACATAAGACTCATACGCCTTCCATTCAATATTAGTCAGAACCTCACATTCTTTACACCTATCATCCAATAAGCAAACATGCCCTCTACAATTCGTGCATACCGTGTGAGGGTCTACCGAGGCTTTCGGTAGCCTAACCTTACACTCTTTCACACCGCACACCCTGAAACTAGTAGAACTAGATCCAGACATCACGATTCAAGAACAATCCAAGCCAAATTCAAATCCAAACCACAATAGCGTATGCCAAGTCACAAAGCCAATTTCAAAAACCAAAAGACAATCAGAATACTTAACCCTTAAACGCCGAATGGACGTATTAAACGTCGAGTCAAAATTTCTCCCGTATGCCGAATAGACGTACCATACGTCGACTCAAAAAAGTTTTTTTAAAAATTCGCGGAAAAATACTTATAGGCCTACCACCGCCCGAAAAAAAGATATTGTTCATGTCCAATAAAGTTATACATACTTACCTGACAGTTTTATATATACTTAGCTATAGACTCCGTCGTCTCCGACAGAATTTCAAATTTCGCGGCACACGCTACATGGCTAGGTCAGGTGATTCTACCGCCCTGCCCTGGGTGGCAGGACTAGGAACCATCCCCGTTTTCTAATCAGAATTCTTCTCTTCCACCTGTCTCCTGCGGGGAGGCTGGGTGGGCTATTAATCGTATATATCTGTCAGGTAAGTATGTATAAAACTTTATTGTAACATGACAATATCATTTTTATACATTCAACTTCCCTGCCAGATATATACTTAGCTGATTAGCACCCATTGGTGGTGGGTAAGAGACAGCTAACAACTGAAATAGACAGGTAAACAACATATGTTGTAGGTATTTATAAACCTTGGTTCCTACCTTATTAGGCTGAAGACTTCGCGGCTACTGCCTTGGAGTCTGCTTAGCCTCAAGAGCCTCAGCGAGATAATGATCTATGGCTAAGAGTTCTTGTGGGTCTGCCATGGGGTCTTATCCACTTACTCGGCAGAGCCTAAAGGCTTTGTCATTGGGTGCTATTCCACTTACATGCAATACACCTTGTTCAAGGAGCACAAAACCGATCCCGATCACCTGATCCTAACATCCATGTTAGTTCTAAGATTGTAAGGAGTCATCCCCGAACTCCTCACAAACAACCAAAAAACTCGAAACATAATTACACTTTCATTTACAAAATACATAAAAAAAAAAAAATTTTGTACTCCCCTACTAGTCATACATACCCTTGATCGCCTACCAGCAATGACACTCTGCTCCCGTGCGACAGTAGTGAGCTTGCTACTAGAAAACCAAGCACATATCTTGACAAGAGGGTTTATGTACGATAAAAACACAAAATTAAGGATCAGTCTTTGCTCCAAGACCCAGTACTGTATCTGCTGATACAAAAGGGACCTAGCGAGAAGCAATTCTCATAGGTCACTCTCACGTCCTTCAGATAATGAGATGCAAACACTGAATTGCACCTCCAATATGTCGTCTCAATGATATTCTTCAGAGACATATTCTTTTGGAACGCCAAAGACGTTGCTACTGCTCTTACTTCATGCGTCTTGACCTTTAGAAGACCGAAGGATTCCTCCGAGCAGTTCTTGTGAGCGTCCGTAATAACGCTTCTCACAAAGAAAGCCAAGGCGTTCTTGGACATGAGTCGTTTGGGTTCTTTACTGCACCAAAGACCCTTGTTGACAAGCTCCCATCTGACTCTTCCTCTCTAAATAGTATTTAAGAGCTCTCACTGGACGAGAGATCTCTCTATCTCTCTGCCTACTAGGTTAGATAGGCCTTTTACCTCAAAACTTCTGGGCCAAAGGTTTTGATGGGTTTCGTTCTTTGCCAGAAACATTGTCTGGAAAGAAAAACAGATGGCAGCATCTCCTTTGAAACCCCCACCGTGGAATCCCAGAGCGTGTAATTCGCTCGTCCTCTTGGCTGTAGCGAGAGCCACCAGGAACAAGCATTTCCTAGTGACGTCGCGGAAGGACGCCAGATGTAAAGGTTCGAATTTATCCGATGAAAGGAATTTCAGGACCACGTCTAGATTCCAACTAGGTGTTTTAGGAGTAGCTGCTTTCGAAGTCTCAAAAGATCTAATTAGATCGTGTAGATCTTTGTCGTTAGCAATGTCCAGGCCTCGATTCCTGAATACTGAAGACAGCATGCTTCGGTATCCTTTTATTGTCGAGACAGATAGGTGTGATTCCTCTCTCAGAAAGAGGAGGAAATCGGCAATATTCACTATAGAGGTACTGGAGGAGGACAGCTTCTGACCTTTACACCACCTCCTAAAGACTTCCCACTTCGACTGGTATACTCTTCTCGTCGAAGCTCTGCGGGCTCTAGCGATAGAGCCCGCAGCCTTGCGAGCCAAAAGCCTCTCGCTCTGACAAGTCTTTCGATAGTCGAAAGGCAGTTAGAGCGAGACCTGGAGGTTTGTGATGAAACCTCTCGAAGTGGGGTTGTCTGAGTAGATCGTGTCTGTTTGGAAGCGATCTGGGGAAGTCCACTATCCACTCCAGTACCTCCGTGAACCATTCCTGGGCTGGCCAAAATGGGGCTAGGCTATGAGTATCAACTTCGTGCTCTTCGAAGCTACGAACTTCCTGAGCACTTCCCCCAGGATTTTTGAACGGGGGAACAGGCGGTACAGCGTCCACACCCGACCAATCCATGAGAAACGCATCTATTGCGAAGGCTCTCGGATCTTCTACTAGAGAGCAAAAGGTCTCTATTCTTTTGGAGAGGAACGTCGCGAACAGGTCTATGTGAGGTCTCCCCCACAGGGACCAAAGACTTCGACACACTTCTTCGTGAAGAGTCCATTCTGTGGGAAGGACCTGGTTTCTCCTGCTCAGTCTGTCCGCTCTCACATTCTTGATCCCTTGAACAAACCTTGTGAGGAGAGTTATGCCTCTTTCTTCCGTCCAGGTTAACAGGTGTCTTGTCAACTGATAGAGGGAGAAAGAGTGCGTGCCTCCTTGCTTGCGTATGTAAGCCAGAGCCGTGGTGTTGTCTGAGTTTATCTGTATCACCCGATCTCTGACTATCTGTTCGAAGAACTTTAAGGCTAGGTGTATGGCCACAAGTTCCTTGCAATTGATGTGCCAGGACACTTGGTCTGGGTTCAGGTGCCGGGTGACACCCTCTCCTTGCTCCCAGCGTCGCTCCCCAAAGCCCTCCCTCCGACTCCGAAGCGTCGGTAAACAACACTTGGTCTGGGTTCTGCAGGGCAAGCGATACTCCTTCGTTCTTTTGAAGCTGAGGGATCCACCACTTCATATGATCTTTTACTTCTTGTGGAAGTTGGAAGACGTCCGAGAGTTGACCCGTCTTCCAACTCCACACCTCTTTGAGGAAAAACTGAAGCGGGCGGAGGTGAAGTCTCCCTAGCGAGAAGAACTTTTCCAATGAGGACAGGGTCCCTAACAGGCTCAGGTAATCCTCGCTGAGCTGTTCTTTCTTTCTAAGAAGCTCGAGATTCTCGACAAACCTCGAGCGATTCTTTCTCGCGAAGGATACACCCGAAAACCCGAGAATCCATCTGAATCCCCAGATAGACCAAGTTCTGGCTGGGGATCAGTTGTGACTTCTCGAGGTTGACGAGCAACCCTAGCGAATCTATCATGTTCCTTGTTACTTCTAAGTCCTCCAAGCACTGACTCTTCGACTTGGCCCTTATCAGCCAGTCGTCCAAGTAGAGGGAGATGTTTATCCCCTCTAGGTGAAGCCATCTTGCTACATTCGCCATCAGGTTGGTGAATACTTGTGGGGCTGTAGACAGTCCGAAGCACAGAGCCCTGAACTGAAAGATCTTGTCTCCTATCACAAAGCGAAGATATTTCTTTGACAAATGGTGAATGGGAACGTGGAAATAGGCGTCTTGCAGGTCCAGAGAGACCATCCAATCTCCTGGGCGAAGCGCCGACATGACAGAGGCGGACGTTTCCATCCGAAACTTCTTTTTCTGTACGAAGCGATTCAGAGCGCTTACGTCTAGAACTGGCCTCCACCCCCCCGATGCCTTTGGTACTAGAAAAAGGCGATTGTAAAAACCCGGGGAGTGTGGATCTTGTACAAGTTCGATGGCCTCTTTTTCCCACATTTGCTCCACCATTTGAAGGAGAGTCTTTCGCATTAACGGGTCTCTGTACCTCGCTGACAGTTCCCGAGGCGTAGATGTTAGGGTCGTGTTTGTCGTCGAAGGGGATTACATATCCCTTCTTCAGGACCGACACTGACCAAGGGTCGGCTCCCCTTTGTTCCCATACTCCCGCAAAGTTCAGGAGTCTGGCGCCCACTGGTGCTTGGAGGAGCAACAAGTCACTTCGATTTCTTGAATGGCCTAAATGAAGACCTTCCTCTCTTTTCAGAGCTCTTCTTTCTGGCAGGGGGACGAGCCGCTGCACCTCCACGAAAGGGCTGCTGAGTAGGACGAGTTTCCTTCTTAACCGTCGTCACTACCGGTCGTCCTTTCTTGGACGTTTGAGTAAGTAGGTCTTGTGTCGCCTTCTCAGTTAGTGAGCGAGATATATCCTTGACTAACTGAGAAGGAAACAGATGATCTGATAGCGGGGCGAACAGCAAGGCAGTCCTCTGGCTCGGAGAAACCCCTTTCGATAAAAGGGAACCATACACTGATCTCTTTTTCAGGAGACCAGCACCAAAAAGTGAAGCCACTTCACCTGAACCGTCCTGTACTGCCTTGTCCATGCAGGACAGTACGCTATGGAGAATTTCTGGGTTCTTCAGAAACTCCGGATCCTTAGATTTGTTGGCCAGAACTCCGAGTGACCAATCCAGAAAATTGAACACCTCTAAAGTGACAAAAAGTCCTTAGAAAGTGGTTCAACTCTGAAGTGCTCCACGTCGCTCTGACCGATCCTAAGGAGTGAAACCTGTCTAGAGGCCTCACTAAACTGGAAAAGTCGGACATCTGCAGAGGCGGGTAAAGAAAAGAAAGACCATAGTCTCTCCTGTCCCATACCAAATACCTCTCTTCCCGTGCAATCTGGAAGGAGGCATGCAGAATACCGTCTTTCCTAAATCCTTCTTCTTGTCCATCCAAGAATCTAAAGAATGGAGTGCCTTCTTCATTGATATCGCAGGCTTCATTTTCAAGAAGGCCGACGATTTAGCCGTAGCTGAGCTCGAGAGCGAACGAGGAGGAAGGAGAGCCGCAGGACTAAGAGAATCTCCAAACCTTTCCTTAGTAGTAAAGAGGCTAAGACTTTGTAACTAGAAAGTCCCTCATTAGCAGGAGGTTCGTCGTCAGACAACTCGTCTAACCCTCGATCAGACGAAGGAGAAAGTTCACGTTTTGAGGAAGAGTCCTTCCAAGACCTCCTATGTTCTGAAGGAGAGGAGCTCCTATTTGGCGAAGAGTCATAACCTCCAGGAACGAGTCCCCGACTCTTGACTCCTGGCTCTTGACTCTTGCCTCCTGACTCCTGCCTCCTGGCTCCTGACTCCTGCCTCCTGACTCCTGACTCCTGCCTCCTGACTCCGGACTCCTGCCTCCTGACTCCGGACTCCTGGCTCCTGCCTCCTGACTCCTGCCTCCTGGCTCCTGGCTCCTGCCTCTTGACTCCTGCCTCCTGCCTCTTGCCTCCTGGCTCTTGCCTCCTGGCTCTTGCCTCCTGGCTCTTGCCTCCTGGCTCTAGCCTCCTGGCTCTTGCCTCTTGCCTGGATGCCTCCACACTCTTGGCTCTTGGCTCCTGCCTCCTGGTTGACTCCTCACTCCTGGCTCTTGGCTCCTGCCTCCTGGGTGACTCCTCACTCCTGGCCGGTGCCAGACGTCTGATTGTTTCATCCAGGTTCGTACAGGAAACCTCACCTCGGGTAGGAGTATCGATCCTGGAGGTAGATACCTCCATACGTCTGGAGGATCTTTTAATTGGAAGGGAAGTGTCTTTCCTTCTAGGAGGCTCCTTTGACAGGACTCCTACAAACGACGAAATCTGTTCCTGCATCGCCATCATGAACCTCTTAGTAGCCTCCTCTTTATCCTCTTCGGGAGGAGGGGAAGGAGGAGGGGAGGAGTCCATAGCCTCCACTTCCTGCCTCCTTCTCACTCTGGTTGAAAGAATGGCTCTTCTTTTGTCCTTCTTAACTCCCGATGGAGACTCCTCAGAGAAGTTTTCAGGGCTCGAGTCGATAGTCGGCGCCCTCCAACTCCTCTTGAGAGGCCGAGATCGATCGGAATCTCTCCAATCACGTCTCGGTGATGAAGATCCCGACGACGAGAAACACTCACTTAGGACGCTTTTACAATAGCGTTCCTTGGCAGTCTGGGGTGTCACAGAAACCGCCGAAGGGACACCTGATCGGTGGGGATCTCCACAACCTCCTTTCGGCTTTCGACATTCCTCCTCCTGGGCATGTGAGCTTGGAAGAGGTCTAGACCTAGGAGCGTTGCTGAGCCGACCAGATGCCCCCTCCACTACACTGGGGAACACTTATATCACTGTCTAATGACAATTCACTAGCCTTTACCCTTGTATGGCAAGCCATTTTGTTTTCCATCACTTTGAAGGCTGCTTTTAGATCTGCAAGTTCTTTCGCTGGATCTACAGGTTCTGCAATAGGAGAAGGGGCTGCAATGGAAGGAGAAGTAGCAATATTACTTACCCTTGGGGAAGATCCCAAGCTTGGAATTAGTTCAGATCTAGAACTACTTAAACTTATATGAGAAGCCTTCCTCACTCTTTCCTCTCTAACTTTTTTAAATAATTAGTTAGATTCTTCCATTCGTTCTCACTCAAGTTCTCACATTCTTTACAAGTATTAGTAAAAGAACATTCATACTCCCTGCACCTCTTGCATACCGTGTGAGGGTCTACCGAAGCTTTCGGCAACCTCACCTTACAGCCTACATTCACACAACGTCTCACAACCATACCAGAGTCAGACATATTTAAAGAAATCCAAAATCAGTCCACAAAACAGTCCACAAAAGCGTATGCCAATCCAACATCCAGATACGTCACCAAAAGTCGGTCAAGAAGATCAATTGCCGGTGAAAAAAGAAAAACCAATCGAGAGGAACCAACAACAATGTTGATGGTCCGGGCGACAGAAGAATTCTGATTAGAAAACGGGGATGGTTCCTAGTCCTGCCACCCAGGGCAGGGCGGTAGATCACCTGACCTACCTGTAGCGTGTGCCGCGAAATTTGAAATTCTGTCGGAGACGACGGAGTCTATAGCTAAGTATATATCTGTCAGGGAAGTTGAATGTATAAAACTTTTGAATCACGCGCCTTGGGGGATGCTGGGAGTTCACAGATCAAGGCGTTGTTTTGTTTACAATCATTACGCAAGAGCAAGCGCGGGGAAATTTTCCTTTCTTATCACACTAAAAAGATCATTGGGGGACACATCTCAAAAAATTTTTTCGTCACTTTGACATAATTTTTGCACCGGTTTTAAATTATCCGTTACATGAAGTATTATATATGAAAATGTGCACAATTTCATTTAGAATACAACAACAAAATATTCATGATTGTAGCTTTTATCAGTTTTGAAATATTTCCCTATAAATAACGATAAGTGCCAAAATTTCAACCTTCGGTCAACTTGGACTCTACCGAAATGGTAGAAAAACGCAATTGTAAGCTAAAACGCTTATATATTAGTAATATTCAACTATTTACCTTAATTTTGCAACAAATTGGAAGTCTCTAGCACAATATTTCGATTTATGGTGAATTTATGAAAAAACTTTTTCCTTATGTCCGCGTGGTAACTCTTCCGAAAAAAATCATACATGCGATTGTGGTAATGTTTGCACCATTTTAAAATTAGCCGTTACATAAAGTTTTATATATGGAAATGTGCGCAATTTCATGCACAATACAACTAAAAACAACCCATGGTTGTAGCTTTTATCAGTTTTGAGATATTTTCATATAAAAAATGATAAGTAACAAATTTTCAACCTTCGGTCAATTTTGACTCTACCGCAATGGTCGAAAAACGCAATTGTAAGCTAAAAATCTTATATTTTAGTAATATTCAATCATTTACCTTCATTTTGCAACAAATTGGAAGTCTCTAGCACAATATTTCGATTTATGGTGAATTTATGAAAAAAATAACATTTTCTTGACGTCCGCTCGGTAACTCTTCTGAAAAAATCATACGTGCGATTGTGGTAATGTTTGCACCATTTTAAATTAGCCGTTACATAAAGTTTTATATACGAAAATGTGCGCAATTTTATGTAGAATACAACGAAAAATAATTGAAGGTTGTAGCTTTTCTCATTTTCGAAATATTTGCATATAAATCACGATAAATAGAAAAAACCACGTTCGGTCAACTTTGACTCTACTGAAATGGTCGAAAAACGCAATTGTAAGCTAAAACTCTTATATTTTAGTAATATTCAATCATTTAACTTCATTTTGCAACAAATTGGAAGTCTCTAGCACAATATTTAGATTTATGGTGAATTTATGAAAAAAACTTTCCTTCCCTCCGCGCGCGGATTCTCCGCCATAAATCTCCGAAATGCGTACATCGCATTCTCGGAAAATTTGCTCCGTTTCATATTAGGCATTTCATAGAGTTTTATATATGAAAATGTGCGCAATTTCATGTAGAATAAAACGAAAAATATTTGAAGGTTGTAGCTTTTCTAATTTCTGAAATAATTGCATATAAAAAAAATTTATACTAAAATTTTCAACATTTGGTCAACTTTAACTCGTCCGAAATGGTCAAAAACTGCAATTGTAAGCTGAAACTCTTACAATATCGTAATATTCCATTATTTAACTTCATCTTGAAACAAATTTGAAGTCTCTATAACAATATTTAGATTTATGGTGAATTTAAAAAAAATATTTTTTTATGTCCGCGCGTTACGAATTCATGCATCATTTTGTGATAATATTTTCTCTGTGTTGCTTTTATCTTTTTACAATGTGTTATATACCAAAATGATCGCAATGTAGTGTACATTACAACGAAAAAAAAGTAACTTGTTACCTTTAACCGTTTTGCGCACAGCGCGATTTGAATACAATTATATATGAAATTTCGTTTTTGCGCTATCATATATCGCATTATTTATATATGATAATTTTTTTCATTTCTGATGGTTGCATACTAAACTTCAGCCAATGAAAAAAAAAAGGAGCCAAAAATGAACTCTTAATCTTGAAAACTAAGCGCGCTGTGTTTTTTTGAAAAAAATATTTTTTCCGCTTCTGCGCTCACTCCGAAACACCTCCGGCACACGGGAGACAATTTTTTTTTACCGCTTCGGCGTTTAAGGGTTAAGTGACCAAAGAAGTTTTCAAAATCCTGAGCGGAGGTAATGGAAACAGGTGTTTACACTACCGGCGACAGAGAAAAATCTGAATAGAAAATGGGAATGGTTCCTGACGCCCGCCTCCCAGCGGCGGGAATGGGTACTAACCACCTGGCTGACCACTGCGTGTGCCGGGAGTTTTGAAATTCTGTCGAACGTCAGAGAATACGTACAGCTATGTATATATATCTGGCAGGTAAGTGTCATGAACAAACCATGGTTTGCTGAGTATTCATAATAACACAAACAATCCACAATTACACAGAGAAAAAAGGAATAAGCCCAATGGGATAGAAGATGAAGAAAACAGTGTAAACAACAGTTGGGCAGAAAGCAGTGAACATGTGTCTTTCCACGATGATGGCCAAAATTAAATTGAAATGTTTACGTCCCATCAGAGAGACTACCAACAACCAGACCGGTAGTTAACTTCTGAACCGCTTTGCTTGAGAATTCAGCAGCCGTGTCCAGGCTACGCCTTAAGTAATTCCTTTTGTAAAGGAGTGACGGTTTGTAAATCATATAGCAACAATGGAATGTTTACATCCAGTTAACTACTAGCAGACAGTAGTTAACTGCTTAATCACCTTGTTTGAAACTTCAACGTCCGTTTTCCAGCCTACGGTGAAAGTAATTCCTAATGTAAAGAACCAATGGTTTGTATATCATGTAGGAACAAAGAAAGATAGCCACTGGGAGATCATGATTGACGGCTTCAATGGAAGATGGCCAAAAGCAAAGTGGAGTGTAAAGGGCCAAGGGTTTGTTTATCATGTAGGAACAAACATGTAATTTTTATAATAAAATAAAATTTGCTTGCATACTTACCGAACAATTATACAGCTGTAGGTTCCCTACAAATGGCAGACAATAGATTTAAAACTTCGCGGTGGCGCCGCCATCGCCGATGTAGGTGACATCATCTCCCTCCACTCGAGGGAGGTGCAGGTACAACTGTTCAGGTAACACCAATTCGTTCTGCCCACCCATCCCCCTGTGGGGAGGAGGGAGGGCTTTAATTAATAATTGTTCGGTAAGTATGCAATAAAATTTCATTTTATGATAAAAATTACATTTTTATTGCAGTGCCTTACCGAACAATTATACAGCTGATTACCCATTGCAAGGATGGGGAGATCTGTGGATCTATGCTTGATTAAAAAAATATCATAGAACTCTTGAAAAAAGACAAAAGAGCACTGTTAGTGCTTGTTGTACCTTACCTTGTAAGAGAGCTACTGCAGGAGAATACTGCCTCTGGTCGGTGCTCATCTTACATAGTAATAGGCTTGGCGTATGACCAATGAGTGCCTCTACATTGAGTGGAATATCTTCATAGTCATGATAGTTTGCCGCTGACTTAGCGAAGATAAAAAACAAAATATTGCCCTTGCCCTGAGCTAAGACCAGAAATAACAACCACAAAAGACAAACATGATATTGTTATGATACAATAAAGTTTGTTCATACTTACCTGGCAGATATATATATAGCTGTATTCTCCGAAGTCCGACAGAATTTCAAACTCCCAAAGGCACAACGCAGTGGTCGGCCAGGTGGTAGTACCCATTCCCGCCGCTGGGAGGCGGGCGTAAGGAACCATTCCCATTTTCTGTCAGATTTTTCTAGTGCCTGTCTCCTGAGGGGAGGTGGGTGGGCACTTTGATTATATATATCTGCCAGGTAAGTATGAACAAACTTTATTGTATCATAACAATATCATTTTGTTCATGAATCTACCTGCCAGATATATATATAGCTGAATCCCACCTTTGGAGGAAGGGGGAGACAGATTCGATTTTGGGAAACAATTTCATATATATGATTGATATTTTGGTTCCTTAACTGTTAGCATAGCTGACTTCGTGAGTACCGTCACCCAAGTCTGCTTCTGCTTTACTAGAGACTCCAGCTAGGTAGTGACCTGTGAAGCTGTTGAGTTCTAGAGGATCTGTCAACGGGGGCGTGACCACAATGCAACTAGATCCTATATAATAGACCTCCAATTTCGGTACTGCATTCCTAGAGGTGCCAGCAAGGACGTGACCTGTGTAGCTGGTGCGCTCTAATGAACTGTCACGGGGAGCGTGACCACAATGTGACAGATCATATAGGTGTTGTTTAGACACCGAATGCTGTTAATGCTTCACTGGAGGTGCCAGCAAGGACGTGACCTATGTAGCTGGTGCGCTCCAGATGATTTGTCAATGGGGGCGTGACACACTGTGACAAAAACATTTTACCCTACTATGAGGGCGAAGCAAAAACATTACCACCTGACCTAGCCTATCTGGTTAAACTTAGTAAAACCAAGGCTAATGGAGGGAAGTCCGCCTAAGGCGGCCTACCCAAGACCACAAAAAAACTAAACACCTACATAAACATAATAAAAATAAAAATTAAAAAGAAATAAAATTAAAAAGTCCAAACTAACATATTATTTTCTAAAAGATAGGAAGAGTGCTACTCTCTGTCCCCAATATATTGTCTGCTGCGACATATGGGCCCAAAGAGTAGCAGTTCTCGTATGTAATCCTCACCTCCCGAAGGTAGTGAGAGGCAAACACTGAATTACTACGCCAAAATGTGGCATTCAAGATGTCATTGAGTGCCATGTTCTTCTGGAAGGCTACCGACGTAGAAATAGCCCTCAGTCCATGCGCATTCCCTTCAACACTTTCATATCACTGTCTTGACAGGATGAATGCACTTCCTTGATGGTGCCCCTCAAGAAAAAAAGCCAAAGCATTCTTTGACATGGTAACCTTGGGTTCCTGACCAAACACCACAAGTTATCAGAAGGACCTCTTATAAACCTTGGTTCCTATCTTTTCAGACAGAGGGTTGACTTCCTAGCTATTGCTTAGGAGTCTGCTTCGTCTCAAGAGCCTCAGCGAGGATGTGGACCTAAGGGTAAGAGTCTTGTGGGTTTGCCAATGGGGTCTTATCCACTTACTCGGCAAAGCCTAACTGGCATTTGTCATGGGTGCTAATCCACTCATATGACCATATACCTATGCCTATTAGCATAATTAAGGAGCACAACACCGATCCCGATCACCTGATCCTAACACGAGGGTTAGCGCTTAATTTGAAAAGAGTTAAACTAAAAATTAACTCACTAGTTAAGGATCAGTGTCGGCTCCCTATCCCAGCAACGTATCCGCAGACACGAACAAGAAGAGAAAAGGATCTCTTGTAGGTTGAATTGACATCCTTCGTGTAACGGGAGGTCAACACAGAATTGCATCTCCCGTAAGTGACAGCTCATATGTCCTTTATGACATATTGTTATGGAACCAAGAAGAATTCATAAAAGCTCGCACTTCATGCATAGGTTCGAATGGACTGGACATGAGGAACTTCAGAACTACATCCAAGTTCCAAGACGGCAACTGGGTTGTTGAACCTTCATCGTTTCGAAAGATCTCAAGAGATTGTGAAGGTCTCTGTTGTCCGCCAAGTCCAGGCCTCTGTGCCTAAAGACAACTAAAAGCACACTCTTATAACCCTTGATTGTAGAGACTGCAAGTTTTAGATCCCTTCTCAGAAAAGGAAGTCAGCAATCTAGCTCACAGAGGTCGTGGTGGAGGAAATGCCGTTCTTCTTGCACCAACTCCTGAAGACTATCCACTTCGATTGTACACTGCGTTGGAAAACGCTCTTCTTGCACTGGCGATAGCTTTCGCCATTGACGTATAAAAGCCTCTCGCTCTGGCCAACTTTTGGATAGTCTGAATGCAGTCAGACTCAGAGCGAAGAGGCTTCTGTGGTACCTCTCGAAGTGGGGCTGTCTGAGTAGATCTGTCCTTACTGGAAGCGTCCTCGGGAAGTCTACTGCAAAGGCCATGGACCTCTGGGTGAAACCACTCTCTCGCAGGCCAGCGGAAAAGGGGCGAACAAAGTTCATTCTCGTCCTTCCGACACCGCAAACTTTCTCATGACTTCCCCTAAGATCTTGAACGGGGAAAGGCATACAGGTCCATCCCCGTCCAGTCCCAGAGAAGTGTGTCTATCGTCACTGCAGCTGGGTCGAGTACTGGGGAGCAGTACAGTGGAAGCCTCTTCGTTCTGGACGTCGCAAAGATATCCACGAGCGGACGTCCCCATAACCCCCACAGCTCTTGGCATATCTCCTGATGCAGAGTCTACTCGGTTGGCAGAAGTTGACCTCGTCTGCTGAGGAGATCTGCCCAGACATTCTCTACTCATGCTACAAACTTCGTAAGGATCATGACGTCCAGTGCCCTTGCCTACAGCAAGATCTCCTTTGCCAGAGCAAAAAGGGACTGAGACTGTGTTCCTCCCTACTTCTTCAAGTACGCCAGAGCTGTGGTGTTGTCTGAGTTGACTTGGACTATTCGACGAGAGACTTTTTCTTGGAAAAACTGAGAGCTAAAAGATGGCTGCCATTTCCTTTAGGTTTATGTGCCAGGACACCTGTTCCCCTCTCCAGGTGCCTGCCACTTCTTTCCCCCTAATGATGCTCCCCATCCCGTGGTGGACGTGTCGGAGAACAACACTAGGTCGGGGCTCTAAAGCTTGAGAGACACGCCCTCCGACAGCTACACTGGATCTAGCCAACATTTCAAGTGATGTTTTACCTCTCCTGAAATTTCCAAGATCATGTGTAGATTCTTGTTTTCTTTCCAATTGTACTTGAGAAAAAATTGTAACGGTCTGAGGTGCAGTCTCCCCAAGGAAACAAACTTCTCCAGCGAGGAAATGGTCCCCAGTTAGACTCATCCATTCCCTCACCGAGCACGAATCTTTCCTTAGGAAGGCTAACACTTTGTCTAAGCCTTGCTGCTGACGTCCCTGGGACGGAAAAGCTCGAAAAGCCACTGAATCCATCTGAATCCCCAGATACACGATGGATTGGGTTGGGATCAGATGTGACTTTTTGAAATTCACCAGTAGTTCCAGGGACTTCACCAACGATTAAGTTGTTTGAAAATCCTTCAGACACCGCGTTTGAGTGGAGGCATGAATGAGCCAGTCGTCCTTCGAAGATACAATTGCGAGGAGGAGACTGAGGGGCCGCAGGCTGAAACTATTCTTCAAAAGAGGCTCGAAGCCATCGAACCAAGACCTCTTCTTCTTCTCAACTGACACACGTCGGGAAGATGGTAAACCAAACCGTGCTCTCTAGACAACCTCTGGAGAGCTGCATGAAATCTAGAGAGCAAGGCAACTGGCGAAAGAGTGGAACGAGGAGAAGGAGAAGGGACTGCCTGGACTCTTGATTGGCAGCCTATCATCCTTCTCTCGCGATGTGGCTTTGCCTTTCTCACTGCAATCAACAAAACAAGTTGTTGTTGCAAAGACACAATCATCCTTTTCGATGGAGAACATTCCTTCTCAGGCAAAAGGCGATCCTTTGAGAAGACGATGGGCGAGGGGAAGCCCTCCTCCTTCTCATGGACCGCCAAGGATATATCTTAGGAGTGACCGAAGCGCTCAAAAGCATACTCATCGGAAGACGTCCTCTCCGGTGAAGATCGCAACACAGTAGAAAAAGAGAGAGGACGTGAAGCGTCCCCCTCCCTGAGACCATACATCATACATCTTAGCTCTCTTTTACTGCGGAAAGTCTTTCAATTGCCCAGGAGACGACTGCAAAGCAGAAGGAGTTAACGGACGAGAAGCGTCCCCCTCCGAGGAACCAAAAGACGACTGGCCGCCTGTGCGACCTATAGCGTCTACGTTTCTCCTCAGAGGGAGCGAGACCCTCCGAGAGTTCCAACTCCTGCGCGGGGAGGACGTCTCTGAAGACTAAAGTAATCTTTCAAGATTCAAATTCTATGAGATTATGAGCCATGACATCACCTATAGACGAATCTTGACTATGAGAGATGTTCAGAATCATTTCTAGATCATCTATGCTATTCCAGTTTTTCTGCAGGAAAAACTGGAGAGGTGTGAATTTCAGTCTATTCAGGGAAAACAAACTTCTCCAGCGAGGAAATGGTCCCCTGCAATTCATTCATTCCCTCACCGAGCATGTTTCCTTCCCTAATAAGGCTGCGTTTCACTTAAACAGGAGTAATTTGAAGACACTGTAGAAGACTGTTCATTTGTTTCTTCCTAAAAGTCTCCTTCCTGAGATCCATTACTATTCTCTGATTCTCGGCGAATGTCTGAAGAAGCATTACGTTGTGCGTCCATCCAGCGTCCTGCCGAGCGTCGCGCTCGGCGCTGTCGTATTTGGCAGTGGAAGGAGTCCCCTTCATAATCGAGCAAGGGACGTCTCGGCGAGCTAATTGACTGCATCTCTTGCACATCATTCTTGTTTCGAGGGAAATCATGTGTGCTATGCCGCTGTAGACTCGGACAGAATTCTGTTACCATGCGGTAAACAGAACCGAAAAAGGTCTAATACATATATATATACATACACACACATATACATTTACACATATATATCTATACATATATATATATAGTATATACGTATACACATACATATATATATACACATACTACATACACATATAAATATATATTTATTTATTTATTTTTTTTTTTTTTTTTTTTTTTTTTTTTTTGAAAAAAATTCTCGCAAAGTGAAGATGTTCAGCCATGTATGCTAGGAATTCCCCTCAACCCGAGGCTAAGGCCGTGATTGTAGGGTAGAAATACGGTTAGTCCGTCAATCCGCAGGAGAGAGAGAGAGACGTAACCTACTGCGCATGGCAGACAATCAGATGGAACTGAGCACTGGCATTACGCATTAGTGACAGCAGACTCAGAGAACGTTCGTCGTTCTCGCACTGCTCTGCCTGAGTTGCCACCTATACCATTCTACGAATGAATAGGTTTACTATCATTATAGAGCAGAAACCAAAATCCATCAAACTGGTATATTTAAAAAGCGAAACTGAATTTGCTAAATATAAAAGGCTAACTTGGTATTGTGATAACAATACCTTAAATGTTTAAAAATAGGGAAACCGGCAACCCCTGAATAGTTGCAGAGAGAACCAATTAAATGTAATAAGAATAATCGTACTCTCGGTTGTCCTCCGTAGGAGTAACTATGGTATGAGTATATAACTTGAACCATACAACCGCTTGATAGTAATATGACGTAAGGGCAAAAATAATATTACTATGATACAACATCGCTTGTTCACCTTTACCCGGCAGATATATATATACATATATCTGACTGGTAAGTTTTATGAACAAACATAGAGTATTTTAGACACTTGGACAGCTACCTCCCTACTACATTCTGCCTCACCGAGGTAGGGAGAGCCATCACGCGTAGTGTTTTGTCAATGAGAAATTATACGCTTACGCGATAGAATGAACACTCATGGCATTATCACTATACTTCACTACACTACTATAACTTTCCAATGCAAACATGATTCCAGGCTACGCAAAGATTTAAGAATCACAGATAGGGTATTACCCTCCAAAGATTATTGTAGGGCCCGAAGGCATCACAGGTCTTTGGAGGGATAAATTCTACTGGCACGGGTGTAACTTGTAGTTACACGCCTGGAGGAAGACCTCCTACACTATCACGTTCTAGTTTACGTACCTATGATTCATAAGCCTTCCACGCAGAATCAGACATATTTTCACACTCGTTGCAGCGCTCATCAAACATACAAACATGTTTCCTACAATTCGCGCACACTGTATGAGGGTCTACCGAAGTTTTCGGTAGCCTAACCTTGCATTCTTCCACACAACATACTCTGGCCTAGTCGAACTAGATCCAGACATCGTAAGTTTAAGGAAAAATCAAGCCAAAATAAAAACAATCCACAATTAGCGTCTGCCTAACCACTGATCCTAATCAAATAACCAAAAATCAATCGGGATACTCAAGTGACCAAAAGAGTTCCAAAATCCAATGACGGAGGTGCAGAAAACACTTGTTGTCTGCACCGGCGACAGAAAATATCTGACAGAAAATGGGAATGGTTCCTTACGCCCACCTCCCAGCGGCGGGAATGGGTACTACCACCTGGCCGACCACTGCGTGTGCCGGGAGTTTTGAAATTCTGTCGGACTTCGGAGAATACAGCTATATATATATCTGGCAGGTAAGATTCATGAACAAAAGTAACTGTCACCTATACCAAATTAAAAAACCCTTTTACCCACCGTACTAAACCAAATGAATTGGTGAGTACTCCAGGTATCTAGTACCTCCAGACTTCCCTTGAACTCATCAACCTTGATGCAAGGCAAAAAAAAAATAACAGAGGGACTACCCTCCTATGCCATTTCTCCCAACACCATGCCAGCTCCCGAAGTGGACTGAGGGATTTACAATCTTCGGACACTGTTTTGAATTCCTTCAAATAATGTACTGCAAAGACGGATTTGGAGCTCCAAAAGGTATTTTGAATGATAGCGGATAGCAATAGGTTGTGACGAAAGTAAGGTAAGTCACTACCACTCGAACTTCATGGGCTTTCACTCTCAGTAGGGAAATCCGCAACGTTTGCTTGAGAATGTGCCTCTAAAATTAACTCTCTCAGGAAGAAGGAGAAGGCATTTTTTGAGAGAGGCCAAGAGGGATTCTTCACAGAACACCACAAGCAAGGTGACTGACCTCTAATCTTCTCCATTCTGTGGAGGTAACACCTTAATGCCCGCATGGGACATAAAAGTCTTTCTTCCTCTTCCTCGCCTAGTAAGCCTGTTAAGTTCTTGAGAACGAAGGAACGTGGCCGTAGATTAGAGTGTTTCTCATTTTTAGCAAGAAAATCTAGAGCTACAGAGCAAACTGCATCCTAACTCTTCTTCTTAGTTAGACTTCTCAACAATGAAGAAGGTAAAGACTCAAAGGGAGGATCCAAAAGCCATTTAAGTACAATATTGAGATTCCAAGATACCGAGTTCTTTGACGATTTGGAAGTCTCGAAGGATTTAATCAAATCAGAAAGATCCATATTCGTGGAGAGGTCTAAACCTCTGTGTTTGAAAACTGATGTGAGTTTTGCTCTATATCCTTTAATTGTTGACGGGGCTAAATGCTTCATGTCCCTAAGGAAGAGAAGAAAGTCTGCTATTTTGCTCACGGATGTCTCAGAAGAGACTTTAGTTTGTCTACACCATCTTTGAAATATTCCCCATTTAGCTTGGTATAGTCTGTTAGAAAAATTTCTTCTGCAGTTCGCAGTAGCTTCTGCAGCTCGTTTAGAAAAACTCTTCGCTCTGACAAGACTCCTGACAGTCTAAATCGTAGGTATTTCCTGGAGTCTTGGTGAATTAAAATGTGGAAGTAAGCGTCTTGCATGTCCAGGGAGACCACCCAATTCCCCTGACGAAGGGAATCTGGTATCGAACGAGTTGTCTCCATATTGAACTTGGTCTTCTGAATGAACAAGTTCAGGATGCTTACATCCAACATGGGCTGCCAGCCCCCCGATGACTTGGGGACTACAAACAGACAGTTGTAAGAACCTGGGGATGATTAGTCGATTATCTCCTCTATCACTGCCTTTTGAACGAGAACCTTTACCTCTCGAGCTAAGGCTAAATACCTCTCTGAGCCTGGAGAGTAGGCGGGAAATGCGATGGGGACAATGGAGAGAGGCAGAGCCTCTATGAGAGGAAGGGAGTAACCGAACCTGAGGATTTGTATCACCAAGGGCTCTGCCCGTCTGCAACTCCACTCCTAACAGAAGAGGCTCAGTCTGCCTCCTACCGGAGCATGAAGGACTGCGAGATCACTTGGATGACTTGTGTCAGCTTTGGTAAAGGTCTTAGTCGGGGGTCGCAAGTTTGAACAGGGCCTGACGAAGGGTGTAGACTTGCAGCATCAAAAGGGTTTCTTCTACAAAGGCAATTCTCAGGCAGGAGGAGTCACAGTCGGGGGTTTGACATGTTTGGAAGACTGGGCAAGAAGGTCATTAGTAGATTTCTTTTCTAATGCGGAGAGAATCTTAACCACTGTCTCCTCGGGGAAAAGATCAATCTTGTCAAGAGGAGAAAACAATGGGGCAGACTTCTGAGGCGAAGTAACTCCAGAGCTGCATTTTCTTAAGGTGCCGAACGCAAATAGAGAAGCCAGCTCATCGCAAATATCCCTTACTGATTTGTCGGCACAAGACAGAACCCCGAGCCAATCAGATGCAAGATCTTTCGGAAGGGTAGGGCAATCCTCTATCTTAATAGCGAGAGCTCCGATTGTCCAGTCCAGGAAGCTCATTATTTCCCAAATCTTGAAAATATTCTTGAATAGGTGATCCACTACAGGTGATACAAAGAATATCTTAGCCGCTGCAAACGCTGACCTTCTGTTCGCGTCAACAAGACCAGAGAAGTCCCCCCAGGAGGAGGCAGAAACTACCATAGAAGGTGCTTCTCCAGTAACATAGAACCTTCTTGATTAACTTGGAAGGAGGATAGGCAAAAATCGCTTTCCCAGGCTCTCTCTTTATTGACAACCAGTTCTCCACATCACGAAGCAAACATGTAGCCCGCCTTAGACAGCACGTGTTTCGGGAGAAGGGGATCAAAATTCTTCCTTCTCATGAGGAATATTTAAGCAGGAGACCTAGGAGCAGCTGCAACAAAATAGTCTGGGTACGTATCCAAAAGGTAGCATAAAAGCTTTGAATAGCAGCACATCAGCGGGATAGTGTCCACTTCTTGATCCTCCTCTTCATCTGAAGAAATAAGACAACACAGAGGGATCCGCATTCGACTCACTCTTCTTGGAACCTTACTTGCTCTCTCTCATCCAAGACATCAACTCCTCTAGTTGTCGACGGAGGGGACTAAGTTAGTGTCTTCTTGAGCTGAAGGTAAAGGTACCGAAGTCGAAAGAGTCGATACATTCAACACCAGAGGTCTAGTGTCAGTCGAAAAATTTGTAACCTGCGAAGTTGAAGCACCAGTCAAAGCATCTGCTGCACAAGAAGTTGAAGCTGCACTCCTGGCACTCTGGATTGCCAAACTAGTCAACGGAGTCGAAACACGACATTCCTCAACCGAGTAGACGAAGGATGTCATTGCATTAAGCATACGGGGCAAAGTCCATGTAGAAACACTGCAAGAAGGGCGAGGGCTGCTGTCTACCTCTCTGATCCCTTGAACAGGAGGAGACAAGAAGACCTCTTCAGTCGAACGTCTTAAGTGGGCATAAAGAGGAAGAGTGGCGCCATTTGCGACATCTCACAGGCGAAGAATTGCTCGAGTCAGTCAATAACTTAGCACTGAATGACAGACCTTTCCAATGGTGTTTAGTCAAATCCTACAGGATTGACAGAGGGAGCGACTGCCTGTGGGCAAACCCCGACAGTCTCCCTTGGACCTCCAGTATGGTATGTCTTCTCCCCAAGGCGGGGGAACGGGACAGTGACCTTCATCTAGGAGAACTGTTGGGACAAACAGCCACACCCTCAGAATGCACTGCACTCACACTTTTCACTTCACTTGCAGCCTTTTCCATGAAAGACTTAACCAATAAACCTAACTGCATAACAGCATTGGCTAACATATATCAAACTTTTTCTCAAACTTAGACTCAAGACTGGCAATGGTGTCAGGAGAAACTGCACAGGAAGCTTGAGAAGGAGTTACAGGAGCAGGATTAGGAGGACTCAAGATTGGAGACATAATCAGAGGCGAAGGAGAAGGAATAGGTATAGGTGCTTCGATAGAAGCAAAAGAAGCTAAACTAGCCTTACTCTCACCTCTCAGAGCTGCTTTCCTCTTCTTATCCTTTACTATCTTCCCGGAGTGAAAAACAAAAACTTTCCACTCTTGCTCAATCCAATCCTTGCATTCTTCGCAAGTAGACCCCCTAGAACACTCAAATCCCTACATTTAATGCACTTGGAGTGCGAATCATAGATAGTTTTAACTAGCCTAGTTTTCCACCCTCCGGCGCAAAAACCTAACTATCGATGGACTAGAGTCCGACATGATGGTATGACCACAAATTGCGGAAATGAAAACTAGCTAAAATAGTTTCAAATCAACAACACAGTTTTAGTACTTCACCTGATACTGGTAAGAAATACTTCCCAAAAGATGAAGAGCAAGTCTGCACCGACCACCGATGTTTACCAGAAGCCGGCAGAGAACGAATTGGTGTTACCTGAACAGTTGTGCCTGCACCTCCCTTGAGTGGAGGGAGATGACATCACCTACATCGGTGATGACGGCGTTACTGCAAAGTTTTAAATCTATTGTGGGGAATCTGCAGTTTTATAATTGTTCAGTAAGGCACTGCAGTAAAAAAATACAATCATAAATATATAACACAAACATGGATTGACCCTTTATAAAAATTATGGAAAACAAAGCGAAACGGCAAGCCGGGCAGATTAGAAGAACAGCTTTCCATCGCAAGGCGGCCAAAAACCCAGTGAATGTTTACCGTCTGGTAACCCCCTGGTCGAACGGTAGTTAACCCTGGATAGGTTTCGCTGTTTAGGTACCCCGTTAAAGGTGAGTGGGGTTGAGCTTGACCTGAGCGCCAAGAAAAATTTGTGAAAATTCAAAAAATGACAATTTGTCGAAAATTGCATTTTTCCTAACTATACAAACCTGAGGTCCTTTAACAATAGGAAGTAGCTAGCGGCAGCTGGAACGGTCGTAAGCTTCGAACAAGGGGAGAACGGTAGTTAACTGCTTGTCCGACAGTCGCGCGCCGCGTGACTGGGAGGTAAACAAATCACTTTTGCTTTTGGCCCATGCAAAATACGCAGAGTGAGGGGTGGCATGAGGAGGGACTATATGTAAAGGACCTCAGGTTTGTATAGTTAGGAAAAATGCAATTTTCGACAAATTGTCATTTGTTCCGATACGTAATACAAACCATCGGTCCTTTAACAATAGGAAGACTCACTTCTTGGTGGGAGGAATCTGAGTCTTTTGATGAACAGACTGGTGTTCGTCCATCCCTGGAATGCCTCCCTGGTCGTAAGAGCGAGGGAGGGATCCAAGCCTCTGTCCGATTGATCGGGGTGTGCACCGCAGGATCAATGGTCAGACCTCTGGGCCAAGTACTAAGAGAGAGGCAAGCGTATCTCTTCGTACCAGCAAGCAAGAACTTGTTCCTGTTTGCAAGAGGCAACATAAAGTATGGGTTGTCTCAAGTTGGCATCCACTTCCTCCCCCTTGTTGGAGGAAGTGGTGGATATACGCTCCTATCCCTAGTGAAAGGGATAGGATGGGGCTCTGTTGAGTAGCTCACCTGCATCTTGTCCTTATCCAGCAGGGTGACGACCGTGTCCCTCTAACCACAGGTAGAGGGGAAGAAAAAGATGGGAAGAGGAGCCAGTCACACTCTCATTCACTCATCCATTCTTACGGTCACACCAGGACTCGATGCTGTTCAGCCTGCGAGGGTCCTGGGTTCGCTACACAACTTGTTGAGCAGCCACCACGGGTCCCAAGGAAAAGATCCAAGGACCTGTGGGCAAGTATCCCGAAGGTAGAAGGAAGGGCATGTGGTCTGGTTGGACCAGACCCCTGCCTTCAGTACCTGCGCCACGGAGAAGTTCTTGCGGACAAGGCAGCATCTCCTTCGCATCAAAGGCGGTGAAGTCCATTAGGGAGGGGATTGTGAACGACTCGAACCAATCGTCAGGGACCGAAGGGTTCTGAGTCTTCGCTACAAAGTTCGGTACGAAATCGAGCGTCACGGATCCCCATCCCCTGGATGCTTGACTTCGCAGGAGAAGTCATGCAGTTCCTCAGAGGAAAAGAAGGAAATAGTCGCATGACCTATCCCTCTTCTCTACTTCGTGATGTCCAGCACCCATACTGGTCTGTCCGTTTGCCACGAAGTCTCTCGCATCCTCCTATCCCCATGCAGCAAAGTTCTCGGTAGTGGATAGGACACCGACACTCCATGGTGGGTGTCGATGGTCTGGGTACTGTGACAAGCTATTAAAACGAAGTAATGATTGCTCTGTAACAATCGAACTAAGTTAACAGCGTAGTTCGTAACTGACATCTGGGCGCTCCTGAACAGCTGCCGACTGACTGCGTTCGGTAGGAGGCAAGTTGTCCAAGCATCCGAGTAAGTCACGTGACCTTTCGCCTTTAAAGGGTTATGCCGAGAGACCAAACAAATAATGTATTTGTTTTGTCACCAATGCCGGACAGCGAGGTGATGATTCTCTTAACCCCTTCGCCACTGGCCTGCTACATTGCTGCTAATGCTTGCATACCGCATGAGACCCCCTGTCGACCGCGAGTATCAATCGTTACTTGCTCCCACTAAATTTTATGTTATTCATATTTTTCCTTCATATTCTTATGTGAAAACATTGTGTGTATGGATATCAATGAATATTTTTTACCCCATTGTCAAAAAATTACAAAAAATATAATAAGAATATCGGAAAAAATAGGAATATTTAGTAGAAAAAGTAATTGCAAAGTAGGAACTGTTATAAAGTAGTAGAAATAGTCAGTAAGTAATAGAAATAAAGTAGCAGAAAAAGTAGTAAAGTAGTAGTAAAATAGTAGTAGTGGTAATAGCAGTACTAGTTTTCTTACTGAAACAGTTATTCTAGGTTTCATACAGAAACAGCATATACATCAATGAATGTTTAGGCAGCTGGTAATAATAATAATAATAATAAAACAGTAATAAGTATAATAATAATAATAATGATAAAAAAAGCAACAGCATCTCGTGGACCAATACGTATATACATATGGGGGCAGTTTATTATTCACCCCCATTATCATCTGCAAGCTATAAAAAACACATCTCATCACAAGTAACAGGCCTCCATAGAAGTCCTTTCACCTTACGCTTTCCTGGTTTGAATGAAAGTACTACTCTGCCCGAGCATTCATCCATTCACACAATTTGTCAAATTACATCACCACAAAAAAGGAAAAAAAATGCATCATCAAGTAAGCAGATTGAAATCTGTGGTATAAGGGCGCAGGAATCCCATTGCCACCCTCCGTGAATCAGGGGGGGGTGGGTCTGGGCGCAAGTCACAAGATGGATCAGTTATGAACTGCCAGCCTTCATCGACAAGAGGTTCAATGTCTTCCAAACACTCGTTGTCACTGTCAACCTCTAAAAAATTATCACTATAATCATCATCTGATAGATTTGGCAGGTACTCAGACCCTGACTCTGAAACACTATCATCTGACATGATACTGAAAAAAAAAAACATAAAATAACTGCAATCAAAAGGGGAAAAAGATTTGGAATTCAAATCTACATGGTTACGGACAAAATTGTAATCATCCTTCTCAGATAATAGCCTGAGGCCGCCACTGGTATATGTTGGCCAGTACCCCTCCTAATATCCCATATGAAAATGACGTCACGACGTCCATCGGACGCTCATTGGTTAGAATGAATTGTGGGTGGAGCTTCAGCACTCTCGTACACAATACTGTGTCTGGAAACCATCCAAGCTAAAGAAAACGCTTTGCTTTTCGAGGAGGGATGAAAGACGTACACTACGTAAGTCCCGGTTCTTTTATTACTGTACCGTAAAAGACGTACATGTGTACGTCCCAGTGCTGAAGGGGTTAAGGCATGTGCCCAACAGGCGAAAGTCAATTGCCTTCTAGAGACCGAGGTCCCTGAAGGCAAAACATCTCATGGTTGTTGAATCTCAGCTAAGGAGAAACAACACTATGTACCGTTGAAGACGAAGGTAGATATTGAATGCAACCTATGTCTTCACAGACGAATCGAGAGAAGGATTCTCAAGATTCTGAACCTGTGCTTACAAATGACTGAAAACGCTAACCGCTATTTCATTGCTGTCCGGTGAGAAGTCGTAGTTTGCAATGAAAGCGGGGCGTTCTTCAGTAATGAAAACACAGGGGAAAAACCGCCTGAAGAACTGCTTCTCATGGCTGAACATTTGGAAGTAGAGCTGTCAGGTCGGAGAGTAGGCGATGTCTTCTGACACATCTTGTAATTTGGGTTGAACAATGAACAATTGTACACCTACGAATACGAGATATTTTGAAGACAAACTCAGATGTCTGCAAAATCATTCGCATTATCGCAGTGCGATGCAGCGGGAGACTTGTACAGACTTCTGTTACCGTGCGGTAAACAGAAAGATGAAAGAGTCCAAGAGATATCTCTGTTGAAAATTCTCGCAATGTCGAAGGCGATGGAATCTAGCGTCACAGCAGTAGATGGTCCTTCATTATTGCGAGAATCCCCGTTAATCAGAGACCTAAGTCCATGATTGTTGGGCAGAGATACGGTTCGGTAGTCAATCAAAGCAGGGGAGAGAGAGACATAACTGACCGTGCATCTCGGAGGCCCAGCTGATACTGAGCTGCTATCAGGCACAGGCAGGCAGTTCAATACGCAGTAGTTGAGCCTGAGCTCTCGCTGACTCGTCATCCTGAGTTGCCAGGTAATCCATTATTCCACGAAGGAATGCGTCCGGCTAGAACTACCGAGCATAAAAGATATGCTAGAGCAATTATATTTAGGCGAAACGAATTTCGGTAAATATAAAAGTTGAAATGGTGTTGTCGTGACAAAACCATAAGTATATAAAATTGAAACTGAAAACTCCTGGGAGGTTGCAGGCAACCCCGAGTTGCAGTTCAATTGGAATACTTCTCTTCTAAGTCGCAATCCGTAGCTTAACTAGGATATGCGCCTACCCCTCTGACAATTCATCTGCTTAGTAGAATCATGTCGCGAGGTTAATATACGTAGTATATTTGTAGGATTCTGAACAACGATCTCCATCCTAAATTCTTTCCTTCAAGAAAACAAAATAAGGATTGGAGATCGACCACCTTCGATCTCTATCAAAGAGAGTGAAGGAGAAGTCTTCCTCGAAGGAAAGCTTCAATGGTGAACAGAATACTAAGACGATAGTTCAAGCCAAACTGGATATTCCCGTCCGATCTTCTCTATTCCAGGTTGGTCGCCTACTGTGAGATAGTTTCTTTCAGCAGCAGTCTTCTTCCCAATGCTAGAAATTCCAGGAATTCGAGCATAGGCGAGGTTCCCGATTATCGTGTAACATATCGGGGATTCTTGTCTCGCTCACTTTGGACCGTGGTCTCGCCTAAGTGTTTGGAGATCGTAAAAAATAAAAAAAACTCGAACACTCTGAATGCGCTAGAAATTCCGTAGAATTCTAAGCAGTCTGCGAAACCCCCAACCGAATTCGTCAAAACGATATCGGCTGGTGGTCCTCTCGATTCCCGTAGGAAATCAAGAATGGGGCAGGATCCCTCCTCAACGACCGGGGCTTACGTCAGGTAGGACCCGAAGGTCCCCCCCGGTAGCGCAGTCCCGAACGTAGGATCCTAGAGAAATTTCTGTAGGATCCCTGCCCCTTTCCCCTCGTAGCCGTAAGGAGAGAGGGAATGGGGAGGAATTGGATACTCGCCTCGCCTTCCCAGTGGAACTAGCAGTTGGAGAAGAGTAGGAGCAGCCATCGCCTTGCGGCGATGGCCTCTCAGAGTTGGGAAAAACGGGAAACGTATCGTCAGGAGAAAACGTTTTCCCCGCGGAGGGTTACGAAACTCTCACTGTAGGTAAGGGTCGCCGCCCACCTGTGACGTCGTCTGGGTGGGGATGATCGACATTTCTGACAGGAGAGAGCCGATACCGTCCTCCGACTCATCCAGTCCTCGTCTGAGGTCGAAACCTCTCAGGAGGACCGAAGGAGTATTTAAATACGGTGTCCGAAGACACGTAGAAACGCCGCTGTCGCAGTAGAGGAGGTGGAAGTAGCTTGATCGACCGGCCAGAACTGAGAGAGCCTTCTTGTCCGGAGACGAGAGACTCTGGTTCGAGACAGAATCGGCAAGCTCCGATCGCGGCAGACCCACCGTCGGTTTGGGTTCCCTCTCGGGCCCCAAAACGACTCGAGCAGAGACTGGGCTCTGCTGGTGGGAGCGGCAATCCTTCCGCAAGGTCATTATGCTGACGAATCAGCTTAATGACTTCTGCAAATTCCTCTGTATCTCGGGAGTAACCGCGTCTTGCGGTAGTAGGACCGTCCAGTCCCTCCAGCAAGAACAGATCCCGAGATACTCCTCCTTCAGAAGGAGGAACAGCGGCAGACCCCTGACGGTCGCCTCCAGCTACTTGCGCGTATGTCCTGGTCGGTCCTAGAACCGTGCCTGGTCCATACGGCGTCATAGCGGGATCGCGAGCGGTGCACTCATAGGTACCTCGCTCCTCCCGGTGTAGCCCGAGGAGGTTGAAGGTACAGGAGAGGCAGACCTGACGCTCCCCCCCCCCACCCAGCTCGCGTGGCAGGACCAGCGTGCTTGGAGGGCTGCTGCGATCGTCAACCCGCGGTGGCGATCGAGCAGCAGGCCTAGCCTTGCCGCTCGCCTGGGGGCCGAGAGGAGCCGGAGCTGAGGAATGTCGACCAGCTGATCTCTAGCGTCAGGCGAGCTGTTGCTGGTTACCGTCTCCGCCCGTCCCCGATGGGAGCGGCGTCAGGTGACCTGCTAGGCTCGCTGTCGCGGTGAGCTGGTCGCTGCGAGAGCGTCCACTGGCCTGGCGAGAGTCGTCTGCACTTGGTCTGCACGACTCTCGCCAGTCTTCTGCTTCGCGCTTTGGTCTTGACGGCGAGCGAGCTCGGGTATCACGACTTTGGCTGGACGGTCTCCCGCGGGAGACCGTCCACTCAGTACTTCTCGCTAACGAGAAGCCGAGGCGGATCCTGGTTTTTAGCCAGCAGAACCGCCCCCCCTAGAACCAGGCGAGGATGTGCCAGCCGAAGCTGGTACTCCTCTGGTCCCCGTCTTCTTCTCCTTGTAGGAGAAGAGACGGCCCTGTTCCCGAGGGAGCAGGAGGACCAGCAGAGAGCTCCCCGAATCGCCGGAGCGAGACGGGCCCTTAGAAGGTCCCGAAGGAGCCTTCTTAGGGGGGAAAACCCGGGTTACCAGCTGGTCGCTGCAAGAGCGGCCGCTGGCCTGGCGAGAGTCACCCGAGCAGCTCTCACCAGCCTTCTGCTCCGTGCCTCGTCTTGGCGCCGAGCGAACTCTGGCGCCGAAACTTGGCTGCACGGTCTCCCGAGGGAGAACGTACACTCGGGATCTCTAGCGAACGAGAGACCGAGCCGGAACCTGGCGTAGCGGCATCGCCGCTAGCACCAGGCGAGGAAGTACCAGAGCTATCCGATACTCCTCTGGTCCCCGTCTATCTCTTCCTTACGGAAGGGGAGACGGGCCCCGCTCCCGAAGGAGCAGGAGGACCAGCAGAAGGACCCCCCCTCCCGTCCCACCGGGGTGGGACGGGCCCTTAGAAGTTCCCGAAGGAGACTTCTTAGGGGGGAAGGCAGCCTTCTTCTTCTTCGGCTTATGGGCCTTAGAAGTCGAAGGGGAAGAGGCAGCAGCAGACGAAGATGACAGCTTCCTCTTCTTCCTCTTCCTCGTCAGCTCACGCAGGACAGTCGTCAGGTCCTCCATCCAGGCCGGAGCCGGGGCTATTGCCGAAGCAACACGGCCCGACTGCACCTGTCCGGAAGGACCTGGACTGGGGAAGACACAACCAGTGGGCAGGACCAGCATGGACAGGCTCAGAAACCAGGAGCGACAGGAACAGCAACCAGCCTCAGGAGCGGCAGGAACAGCGGCAGCGGTAGACCCAGAAGGGACAGCCAAGCCAACAGCGGGAATCACATCAGCGGCAGGTACGGCAGGCCCAGCGATCGCCTCGTAGAATCATCGGCAGCCAGCGGAACCTGGGTACTGGCGGCCGGTCCAGGGGCGAGCTGCTGGAACAGTGGAAGTCTGGGGCAGGCAACACGAAGAAAACAGGTGGCAGCGGCAACCCCCCCTCGGTACGGCGGCGGCCCTAGTAGCGGCAGACGGCGTCACCGACACAGCATGGGGAGTGTAGACCAGGAGGGGGGGGAGCAGCATAAGCGGCCGTGGTAGTAGTGGAGACCGCCCCAGACCTCGCTAGACGCTGCAGCAGCCCGTGGATGCTAGGCACGCCCTGCCGCCGCGGTGGTCCATACCTGTCCAAGGTCGTCTCCCACGGTAGCATAGATAGATTAGTAAGAGGGGTTCCCTCACGGACGGGGGGAAGACATGCCCCACCCCGAACGCAAGGAAGACCCCAAATACAAAATACAACGAAGCAGCTGAGTGGGGGCCAGGAAGGAAGACGAAGAATCGGATACCAAGGGAGTCGCGGGAGAGCTTTCCGACGACTTCCTGGCAGACCTTCGCTTCCCCTACCCCTGCACAGCAGTGAAAAGTAATATGAAAATGAAACAGAATACTGCCCTTGCGATTCACTTCATAGAACTTAAAGGGGAAATTCAACCCTTCAATAGAACTTAAAGGGGAAAAGATCAATTCCCGGGTAAGAACGGAAACTTGATCCAAATAATATGATGCTATCATAAAATATATATGAAAATGAAACAGAATACTGCACTTGCGATTTCACTTTCACAGAAAATAATCGTAAGGATCAATTCCCGGGTAAGAGCGAAAATTGATCCAAATTAAATTATGCAAATAAATAAATGAAAATGAAAAGAATACTGTATTGCGAATCCACTTTCATTGCATTTTATCATACAAAATAAAAGGCTCGTGCCGAGCGCAACTCACGCTCTCGGAAACGAACGCACAGGGGAAAAATATAATGAAAAAAGTACTTACATTTTTCAATTACACACTTTCGCCCAAAATACATGACTCGGCGCGAGCGCGCCCGCCCTCGGCACCGAGACATAATTCAAGGGTTCAATTCATGAAAAGAGAGGAAATCGCCGCATCTACGGCGATAGCTCCATGTTGGTTCATAATCAAGTAATGAAAATGAAAACAGTGTACTTACAGTTTCATTTTCAAGTCAAACAAACCATTAGTAGAAAACACAATATAAACAAAGCATACGACGACGATGAAGCGGGCAGAGAGCGATGACGAACACGTCCTTCACACCCGCGGCCGAAAGCAAAAGTGATTTGTTTACCTCCCAGTCGCGCGGCGCGCGACTGTCGGACAAGCAGTTAACTACCGTTCTCCCCTTGTTCGAAGCTTACGACCGTTCCAGCTGCCGCTAGCTACTTCCTATTGTTAAAGGACCGATGGTTTGTATTACGTATCGGAACAATTGTAGCTATGCTATACATATTAATTTCTAAAATAAATTTCACCATTGCTGAACACTACTGAAAGATAAATCATATCCATCTACAAATTAAATATTCATTACAAATATACTAAAAAATAAGTAGGCAGTCCCCAGGTTACGACGGTGTCGGCTTACGATGCTCCGAGGTTACAACGCTTGTCAATAACGTTATTTCCAGGGTTACAACGCATGTTCCAGGGTTATGACGCCTTACAATGCTCATCTGGGAGATGAAATATGACACCAAAAATGCAAAATAATCAATATTTGATGGTTTTTTTGGTGAAAAATGTCATAAGAATGCAGTTTACATAGTTTTCAATGCACCCAAAGCATTAATAGTAATGTTTTCTTAGGATTTTTGACGATGTTCCGGCTTACGACGCGTCTCAAGAACGGAACCCCCGTCATAACCCAAGGACCGCCTGTATATACAAAAATATAATTTACAAAAATATTTAAAAAAATTAAAAATATGCTATATGCACACAAAAATTGAGGGAATCCTTCCTAAAACTACTACATATTTACAATATGTGACTGCCAGAAAAGGTGTCGGACGAATAGAGGTCAAAATCAGAAAAGAGAACAAAAGGGTAAGTTTTTGGCCAAAAAAATTGTCAAAATTTCACAAATTCTTTTTGGTACCTAAATGAAATAGGAATTGGCTAATTTTTTTTTTTGGAATAAACTCATATTATCCAAGAACGGAATTATGTAAAAAGATCTGTACTAAGATATAATTTACTGTTATATCAGAAATGTTATTCTCTCTCTCTCTCTCCCTCTACAGTGTGTCCATTATTTATTGACATAAGCTGATATAATCTGTCACCAGAAAAGGCACAGACCACTACTTCCCACCCTGTCTCTCTCCCTCTCGTCTTGTAATCATTTCAAGGTCAACTGCTTCGCCTCCAACCCTTCGTTACACAAACTCGAGTTGTTTGCCATAGAGGTGTCAGCAACCATCAAATTATCCTCAACATCACTTTCTAATTCCATTAGAAGTTAATGACATAGCTACATGCCCAGAGAATACTGTCTGCTGGCCATTGTTGATGAGAAATGCAAAATAAAAAAAAATAAAAAAAAAAACTGAGAAATTGGCATTCAAAGGAAATTGGACCAAATGGCAACATGAGGCATCTCAGCCAAAACCAACGTCATGCCTATTGCACACACACCATCCACCCAGTTTCCAATAATACAAAACTATACCAGTGTCAACAGTGTTAGACAGGAAATCACTACTTTGCCTTTCTATCCCACACACGTTCAACCCAAACAATTATTCAGAAAAGGGGGAAGGATAAAGGCAAGGTAAACGCAGGTTCTGACATGACAGTAGTGTGTGAACTGCTAGCCTCTTGCAGGTCGATCACACTCCTCGGGTCGTGCGCGACCCATCGCACCTATTCAGGGTTAACTGCCTAACTACCATATTTAAAAGTTAAACAGCCGTTTCCAGCTGCGCTGAAGCATATTCCTTTTGTAAAGACCGACCCATTGTGTAGGAAGAAATCATTTTCTCCACAGATTCTTTTAAACTTTTGAGCCAAAGTCATCAACTGCTAACACTGGCAGAAGCTCAAGCCCAAGACGAGCAGTCAATCATTAGAATAACCTTAGGCTAAGCAAGGTTGTTATCTGTCATGCACACTACTATCATCACTCGACACAACCACTCATTGGTATTCTTAGACTACCTAATTTAAAACATACCCATGCTAAACAAGTTTACAGGTACCTACCTAGCAGGACGCTTTGCCCTCGAACATCCGCCATTACTACTAGTAGGTAGTCTGGGAACTGTAGGACACTAGGTACGTCGTCGACGGCTCCCGAACTGCGATCAAGCCTGGTGCTTCACACTTGGACCCTAGGACAGCTTACCAAAGCATCTTCTGGATACAGTTACTAGGTACTAGCTATAGCTACTACTGACATGACAATCCTATGGTTAGTAGCTACTACTAGCTAACAGGTATAGGCTAGCCTATAGCTAGGTAGATAGGCATATGCTGGCATGTAAACCAAAGAACCTTTAGGCTAGATTAACCTAGGCTGATCAGGACGATATACTTGGTTGCTGGTAGTAGTACCTAGTACCTGTTCGTATGAAACTAGGGCCTACCTAGCTAGGTAGTACTAGGTAGGTAGTAGTAGGGGGTAGTCATTAGCCTGGCCTCACCTGGGCTTTCGCCTTACAAAAACATGAGAATTACTGAGGCCTGGACAGTCTAGCTTACTAGGTTTTACCAAATTGATTAAAGTATACTAAATATACATTAAAATGAAAAGGGCAGTATTTAGTACTAAGGGAGACTGGGCACACTTTTCTTAGAACCGTGAGCATTGGTATGTCGAAATGTCGTATACGTATCGAAGATTTGAAGTTTGTTTTGTAAACATAGCGACGTCACTTCAAAGTTGCCAGAGATTTGTGATAGCGTTCCGTTCAATCCGTTACCTTAGAGACTCAATATTTTCCTTCCAAACAATGAAATCAGAACTAGGTTATTCTAGTAGAAAGTTTATCCAGATACCAATTTTTAATTAGTTTTTTGTATTATTGACAACAATCAAATTATTGCACATATAACACTGGCTACCTGATAGCTGCATTGGCTTACTTTTAAGCTACTTTTTCTTCAGTATTTTATACTTACCAGAATTAATTTCCGACATATCTTTTGGAGTTCTACTATTTCGGAAAATGCTAAATAGTAGTGAACGCATTGCTTTTAGAAGACAATCCATTGTTGAGTCTGGAGCTGAAAGAAAAACCTGTTGATATGAAAGGTTCTGTGTTTTTTTGCACAATACGTTTCAACAAAATTTTCGTCCAGTTGTTGGGTTATGCATCCCAACACCGGAAACTGACTTTTAATCACAAACATCAGACATTATCATCATCGTCCTTCTTTACTTTTCCTTTTAGAAGTCCACGTCCAAGAGAGGATCCCTTTAGCTTCCCAAAATAATTTATGTTTAGTTTTGAATTACTCGGAATGTCCGATTCCAATTTTGTCTTATGGTATTTTGAATCTATTAACCTACTTAACTCATGCCTTCCGTATACGTAATATGCTATCAGCGATCAACTTCGCTATATTGTAATGGCATGTCTAAATATTTCAGGTTAATAAGTTTTACTGTAGTGTAACCTTTTCAAAACAAGCCTAATTCGTGTGTGTAGGAGGTGTCTGAGAAGTGCTCTGTGGAAAGTGCAAACCTAACGCGATGTTTAAAGTGAATAGGAAAAAGAGAAACCACATGTAGAAATTCAAACAGGAGAGAGAATAGTTAGATTAACATATAAACTTTGTCAACAAATTATCAGGAAAGCACATAAAGATGGAACACTACAAAAAACACTGGATAGAGTTGAGTTAACCCAAATTGAGCGCGAGTCAGCAAACTGCAGTAATTGCACCGTTGTGGATAAAGGAACTTGTGAAATATCACAATTTTTGAAAGTAAATTTTATTTTCCCTAACTATACAAACCTGAGCTCCTTTACACAGGAATTACTATTCAGACCCAGCTGGACCGGTCGTAAGATTTACTAACAAGGTAGTTCGGCAGTAACTGCTTGTCCGCGATGGTCGGGAGTCCCACCCGACTGGAGGTAAACATATCACTTTGATTTAGGCCTGGGAACAGAGCGAGAGGTGACATGAGGTGGGACTATATGTAAAGGACCTCAGGTTTGTAAAGTTAGGAAAAATACAATTTACTTTCAAAAATTGTGATTTGTTCCAACACGTTATACAAACCCTCGTCCTTTACATTAGGAAGACTCACTTATTGGTGGGTAGAATCTGAGTCTTGTGAACAGACTGGTGTTCGCCCAACCTGGGTTCCCTTCCTGGTCGTAAGAGCAAAGGTGGGTAACCTATAGCCTCTGTCCAACTGATCGGAGTGTGCACTGCAATATCATTGGCCAGACCTCTGGACCAATTCATAAGAGGGAGGCAAGCTGCCCTCCCAGATTTTGGCCATGCCCCTGGTTTGCCCCCCAACTTTTTAATGAAATATTATATATAAAATTGATCATTATTGAATATAACAATAGCCACTAACTAGTCACACAACATGATTTGGTTATATTGCTAACACTCATAGTGAGTGAATCAGTAAATATACAGGAAACAGGAAATGTCAAACTGAACCTTTTCAGAAATGTCATGACATGACCCATGTTTATCTGTCATTTCATACAGTTACTACCTTTCTTTATTTAGTTCAAATGTGTATTATATTTATACATACTATCCATTCTTTAATGTTTGCGTATTGTTTGGAACTGTATATAGTTTTGAATGTTAAATTTTCATATCATGCATGTCAGGTATAATATCAGATAGATGCCTTACAGTTGTTTTGCATAGGAATCGAACAAAATTCTATATGAACCTTTACCTTTAGTGAAATTCCAAAATTGTAATTATTTTAACAGTCACCTTTCCTATGATGCCCATCCAACAATTATCTTTGCTCCAGAGTTGCCCCCCCCCCCCCCCCAACTTTTTGAGGGGTAGAATCGCCACTACGTGCACTTTCCGTATTACCTCATGAACCCAGAAAGAAACAGTGTTCTTGGACACTTCTTTCTTGGTCATCCTGGTGCTAACGAAGAGGCATTGACACTGCCCAGGTCTCAGCTTCATAGCGCTGCCGAGTTACCCAATGGCTCACCAGGCACCCCTTCCCCACTTCCGGCAGCAGGTGAGGGGGAACACTGTCCTTAGCATTTCCCTCTCTTCCCCTTCCGCTTAGTCGCACTCCCGCGAGAGAAGGAGCCTTGAGAGGAGGGCTGACACTCACTTCTCGAAGCAAAAGGGGAAGGCTGGGTCTTTCCTCGCGCTACCCTTGACGGTGCTAGCGTCTTGGGAGTGGAGGAAGCGCTAGCCAAGCTCCGAGGCTTGGCCGCAGTTGATTGAGACTGCCCAGAAGTCCTCGAAACTGCCTGGTGTACTAGGCGGTCACTGTCCTCAGTTCTCCGCTTTTCCACTGAAGTATCACCATCTCTCTGGGGAAGAGAGAGGAGGAACCCAGCAACGGTCCATTACATAAACCCAATGTTACTTCTCGACTGGCCGCTCTGGTTACTCAATTCAGGACTGAGTCCTGTCTTTTCAGAACCAGGTTGGCCATCTGGTGGGTGAGGTAGGAGATGGCCCCACCTCCAGACGGGCAGTCTCCCGAATGCCGAGTCTTCCTCGGGAATGATAGGTCCCAAGGAGGCTGTGACTCTGGATACTGTGAGGGACCACAGATCCAGCCAGGAGACGGCCTGGAAAGCTGCCATGGAAGTAGATTCCAGGGCTGATGCCTCTTGCTGTGAAAACCAGAGGTTCTCAGACAGCAGGTGATGAACAAGCACTCCCAGAGTTAGCCAAGCTATCTCCAGATCAACCTGCTTGGTCGGCAATGGGTCTACTGAAGGCATGTAGAAACACCGCTGGCGAGGCAGAGGAGGGGGAAGCAGCTTGTCCGACCTGCTGGACCTGAGTGAGTTCTCCTGTCCGAAGACAAGAGCATTCACTTGGTCCAACACACCATCAGCCAAGGGTGACCGGGGCAGTCAGACCGTTGCTCTGGGTTCCTTCTTAGGCCCCCAGAACAACTAACCTCGATGGAGGGTCAGAGGGAGTAACCAACGATCCTTCCCTGAGGTTGTTGTGCTGACGAATCAGCACAAGGACCTCTGTATCTTGGGGGTGATCGCATCCTCAGGCGATGGACCATCAGATCCATCCAGGCCGATCACATCCCGAGACACTCTTCCTTCAGAAGGAAGAACCTCGCCAGATCCCTTGTGGTTTCCTCCAACCACTTGAGTGTACAATCTGCTGGGTCCAAGGACTGAGCCAGGATCGTAGGCTCTCATGGCTGCATCAGGGGAGCTGCTACTAGTTGTGCGAGCCATCCAGTCCTAGTAGGAGTGATGGTCAGGTGACTGGTAGTGTCCGCTAATGCAGTGAGAGTGAGCACCATCCTCACAACATGTTTGGTACCAGAAGCAGCCAAGGGTGGTCCTGGTGTCTAGTGGGGACCTCTTCCCAGCCTCAACACGTGAACGGTCTGGTGAAACCGTCATGTCAACCCTGGGAACTGGGGGATCGCTGCGAGAGTGATCGCCGGTCTGGCGAGTCACCTGAGCGACTCCTGCCAACCTTCCGCTCCGTGCCTGGATTCTGACGGTGAATATGCTCAGACGTCTGGTTCCTGGCTACACAATCACTGGTAGGTGATTGTAAACTCGGTGACACCCACGAGTGAGCGGCCGAGATGATTCCCGGTCTGGAGGCGGAACCTTAGGAGCCAGGAGCAGAGGTACCAGTGGTAGCTGGTACCTCTACGGTCCCTGTCTTCTTCCCTGAGGGAGGAGAGACGGGCCCCATCCCTGGAGGACCAGCGGAAGACCCACCTGAACCGTCGGAGCGGGACAGACTCTTAGAAGTCTCTTAGCGAGACTTCTTAGGGGCGGGGGGGCCAAAGCCACCTTCTTCTTTCTCGGCTGGGGGGCCTTCGAAGTCGGAGGGGAAGAGGTGGCAGAAGACGACGACACCCTCCTCTTCTTCCTGGACTTCTTCTTCACCAGCTTCTTCAGGACAGCAGACAGGTCCTCCATCCAGGATGGAGCTGGGGCAGTTGTGGTGGCAACATGGCCCAACTCCACCTGTCCGGAGGGACCTGCGGGAGCGGCAGCACTTCCATAGGCAGAAACGGAGATAGCAGGTATGGCAACAGCTACAGGAGGATGGTCCAGGGGAGAGCTCTTCGGGCACTCAAAGTCAGGGGGCGGGGTGAGGACAGCAAACCCAGACGGAGGAGGTACCATCTCCCTCTGGGGCACATATGGAAGCAGAGCTTGTACCACGGTCAAAGGGGTGACCGTAGTCATGTGCTGGGTGTACACCAGAGGTGCGGTGGAGTGGCATAACCTGGTGTCGACACGGTTGTGTTTGTCCTCGTCCCCAAACCGTGAGTGACTGGGGCTGCAGCCAGATGATGAATCAGCCCCTGGATACCTCTCCACCTGCGGAGGCAGACACACCTGGAGAAGCAACAGCCGGGTTAATGGGGGGGGGGTTCCTGTTTGCTCAGAGGAGGAAGATCCCACCCTGAATGGACAGAAGACCCCGCGTACAACTCAAGGTCGGGGTGTCACTCTCCTTCCTCTGCGCTCGATAAATCAAGCGGAGGGGGACACATCCCGATGGGGAGAGAGCCATCTGTGGAAGTTGACGAGGAGGAAGGAGAGATGATGAAGTGTCGGTCACCAAAGGCATCCAGGGAGAGCTTTCCGACGACACCTTGGCGGCCTTACGTGGCTTCTTCCTCTTCTCGCACAACTCCCACTGCTCCTCCGACCAAGAGACACAAACAACACAAGTCAGAGACTGAGAGCATTCATGGCCTTGGTATCTCAAACACAAGGGATGAGGGTCCACAGTCTCGTTGGACCTAAAAGCCCCACACTTACGCCTCCCACTCCAGAGCACACTCTCTGGTTGGATGGGGGGTGAGGGGGCTTCTGTGACTCGTGGGACTGCATGCTTACTGCAACCACGAACAATAAACAAAATAATAATTACAAAGTACTTACAGTCACGTCCATAACTATTCTAAGAAAAAGGGTTGAAGTAATCCAGCTTTGTATTAAACCAATCTCACGACAGAGGTAGGCAGAGCAGCGAGCACACATCTTCACCCAACAGTGGTCGAAAGCAAAGTTATATGTTTACCTCCAGTCAGGTGGGACTCCCGACTATCGGACAAACAGTTACTGCTGAACTACCTTGTTAGTAAATCTTACGACCGGTCCAGCTGGCACTGAATAGTAATTCCTTATGTAAAGGACAGAGGGTGTCAGAACAAATTTGATATATATGGTTCCACTACGGTTGTTTAGGAACTGAGAGTAAATACATGGGCATACTTTTGAGTGACAAATATTGCACATTTTGTACGATATGTCTCTGTAATGCACTGCCGAGCATTAACCTGCAACGTGTTTGCAAGTGAGTCGGCTCCCTGGTCTCATACAATAAGGTTCTGTCACCAAGACATCGTCTCATTGCAAATCCAACATGGCGCAGTGAGTTTTAGAACCAACCCAGGCCATGCCAAGACATGCCTCTCCTGCAATGCCAAGGGCCTTGTCACAGGCTCTGATGCAAGCACAGATGTTAATTGCAGACCAGCAACGCACCATCCATTCCCTTCAGGATGCCCTTCCTGGTTCTGGATCACATGCCAGCAAAGTCCCTGTCTCTGCTGCCCCTGAGAAATGTGATGTTGTGATGTCCTCAGCAGAGGAGGTCCTGGAGAAGTTCGATGACGTGTTGGATCCACCTCAACAAGTTTGCACTGCAAGATGTTGTCCTACATATTAGACTCAACTGTGTGCCGGCACTGCAACATGCACTGGACGATCAGTGATCAGATGCCAAAATAAAACGCCCTTACTCCAGACCAGTGATGCCTTTTTTCTTCATAACATTGGCTATTAGCAGTTTACCATAAGCAGTGCTTCTGATTTTTTTTACGTTATTTATGGTTTCCTGGTTAGAATGCATAGTTTCCAATGTAGAACTATTTTCCATGACGTAAAAAAAACTATGCGTCACTAGATGAACATAAAGTATTTTTGACTTAGAAAAATAAAGTATTTCAATCAAATTCATTTGTATAGATAAGCAAAATATGTTTTATAACTCTATTTTCATAATAAAACATCAAAAGGCAAAGTGAAGAATTTTATTCCTCAGTGCTGTGGCCCGTAGTCAGAAAAGCCACGGAGGGTTGCCAGATGTCACAAGAAAGTCACACTGGTAGACGAAATTCCCCAAAACGGCAACCCTGCTCCAGACGCGACTCTGGATGCCATCAGGAACATTGTGTTATGGTCGTCGAATTTATTCCCCTTGCACAAGGTCGCGAGGAGTCAGTGAGTGATTATTTCTCAAGGTGTGCTCAAAAGGCCACTGACTGTGATTTTCAATCCTAAATGCAGGGAGTGCTTGGCTGAATATATGCAGTTACGGAAAATAATGGTAGGTCTCAGTGATCCTGTGTTAAAAATGCATGTATATTTAAGGCATGTGATACATTTAAAAGTGTTGATGCCCTTCAGGCTTTGTGTTGTACTTTTGAAGCTGCATGCCAAGATGTTGGAAGGATCCCGCGTGTCACTATTGGTCCGAGGGAGTCGGCTGGCACCTCGAGTGATGACATCATAGGCAGTGAGGACTTAGAGCCAGATGTCGCGGTGTTGAGCGGTAACTCAAGTGCAAAGCATTGTGGGAACTACGGGGGACGTCATTCATCTGGTTGAGCATCGTGCCCAGCAAAAGGTATGATGTGCCACGGGTGCCAAAAGATAGGACACTTCCAGAAATGCTGCAGGGGCATAAAGAAAGCCCCACTCACCTAGAGTTTGGTGATTGTTGCAGACACACTCCTCTCCCCAACCCTACAATCAAGGCTTGTATTTCCCATGGGAGCGGAAGGACGGTGCCTACACTCGCTGTAGCAGACACAGGAGCACAGATCTGCATTGCCGGACCCACAGTTCTTTCAAGCCTGCACATAAAACCCCTGGAGTTGCAACCTCGAACAGGCCTGAGGGACGTAGCTAATCTCCAAGTAAGATGCCTTGGATCAACGGCATGCACCATTGAAATAGGTGGGCGATGCACGAAGCAGGTTTACTTCGTGCTAACTGCCAAGAACTTCTATATATTGCTGATTGCCTGTAAGGAGCTGGGAATAGTACCTCTTGGTTTCCCTCAACCTTCCCCTCGCAATCTAACTCCCCTCAGACAACGAAGCCAGCCACCATACCTATTCCACCTGTGGAGGAGAACATACCAAGACTGGAAGAATGGTTGTTACATCACTTCTCATCCACGACTTTTAACGCAACCAAGGAACCTTTACCTGTGATGACGGGCAAGCAGCACCACATACATTTATTGCCTGATACTGTACCTTATGCCTGTCACACGCCGGCAGCAATCCCTAAGCATTGGGAAGAGGAGGTCAAGGCCCAGCTTGACGAAGATATTCGGAAGGGTGTGATAGAACCAGACTCGGCAGGGAACGCAACAGAGTGGTGTGCAAAGATGGTCGTGGTAGCCAAGAAAACAGGCCAACCTCGCCACACAGTAGACTTCCAGCGCCTCAGTGCCTACTGTCTTCGTGAGACTCATCATACACTGGCACCCTTCGACATGATTTTGAGCATCCCCATACACACGTATAAGACTACAGTGGACGCCGATTGGGGTTTCCACCATGTGGAATTGGACAAGAATAGCCGCCCATGCACAACCTTCATCACCCCATGGGGGCAGTATTGTTATTGTAGGACACCCATGGTTCATTGTTCGGCTTCTGACGCCTACACGAAAAGATTCGACAACACCCTGCGTTATTGAAGAGGCATTTTGGCACGTATAAATTCCTGTCGACGTGTGCCTCTCCAGGTATGACACTTATGTCCGAGAAGTTCAAATTCTGTAAGAGAGAGGTTACCTTCGTCGGGTACCACTTGGGATGGGAGTCATATAAGCCTGCAGACAAACGACTAGATGCCATTTGTAACTTCCACATGCCAGAGAAGCCCTCCATCACTGATATTAGGTCATGGTTCGGATTTGTGAATCAGTTAGCCCCCTTCTTTGCAATGGCGCCCATCATGGAGTCCTTTAGGGACCTCCTCAGAAAACCCACGGGGAAAAACGTGTACTGGGATAGCCAGCTACATAGCAAACTCCAGCAAGCACAGGAAGTCATCTGTCAATCAGCCAAGGACAGCTTGGCATATTACAACAAGATGGGCGCTATGATAATCATGACGCATTGGAGCAAGGAAGGCATTGGTTTTGTCATCCTCCAGCAGTATTGCGCTTATTAGTCAGCTGACAGCCCCTTTTTTTGCAAGGGCAGCTGGTGTCTTGCCCTTTGTGGCAGTCACCCCCTCACTCCCTCTGAAGCAGGGTATGCCCCCATAGAAGGAGAAGCCCTTGCAGTCACCTGATGCTTGTAGAAGGCCAGGTTGTTCCTACATGGGTGCCCTAATCTCACCATCATCACAGACCACCATCCACTTGTCAAACTGCTGGGTGATAGGGCTCTTAAGGACATCATCAACCCAAGATTGTTCAACCTGAAGGAGAAGACAGTCCACTTCAAGTTTCACATCAAATACCTGCCCTGAAAAAGGAACACTGCCGCGGATTTTCCCTCAAGGTACCCGACCATGCGAGCACCCCATGAAGCTTCTGACGTGGATTTGGAGGACAACATTCAAGTGGCAGTGGCATGTGCAACCTTGGCCGCCTTGGAACCGGACATCATCATGTTGGATGAAGATTGCATCAGGAGTGCTGCATCTAATGATTCAGTGTATCAGCTCTTGCTTGCTAGGTTTGTAGTGGGTAATTGGCCCCAACAGAAGTCACAACAACCAGGATCTGCTGACATACTCGGTGGGCCAAGGATGCATACGTTTGGTTATCCCCAAAGATTTATGTCATCAGGTAGCTGCTAGCCTACATGCAGGACACCAAGGCCTCAACTGTATGCTTAGAAGGGCCGGGCAGTCAGTCTGACTGGAATAGAAGGAGACCTTCAGCATCACCGTGCCCAATGCACTTCAGTGATGAACACGCCCCTTCACTGCCTCCCGAAGAAATGATGCACATGCCACCAGCAGAATACCCCTTCCAGCAAGTCGTCGCAGATACATTCCAAATAGAAGGCAATGTATACATGGTATATGCAGACAGACTAGATTAGAAGTAGCTCACTTCCCCTGTGGTGCCATGTCCAACAAAATAAGCACTCACCTTTGATCCTACTTTTCACGAACTTAGCCAGCGAGGAGATGGAGGCCTTCTTCAGGAGATGGAGAGTTAAGGTCCATCTGCCATCAGCCCAGTATCCCCAGTCCAACAGCAGGGCAGAAGCAGCTGTCAAATCCGCAAAGAGGCTACTCCGAGAAAACACATCAAAAGGTGGAGCCCTTGAGTCAGACAAGACGGCCCTGGCAATACTCCAATATCTTAATACGTCTCTCAGGGAGATCAACAAGTCGCCATCTCAGCTCACAATGGGTCGCCAGCTGTGTGACGGGGTACCAACAGCTAAAAGACACCTGTAAGTAGACAGGTATTGGAGACAGACACTACGTCAAAGGGAACTACAAGCGGCAAAATCGCAGGAAGCTATGTGCACCATTGATACCACCAGGAGACTGCCGCCCATCAAACTAGGTACCCATGAACGCATACAAAACCAGCCCATCAAACTAGGTACCCATGAATGCATACAAAACCAGCCCATCAAACTAGGTACCCATGAACGCATAAAAAACCAACCTACTAAGCAGTGGGATAGATCAGGCATAGTATCGGAAACTAGGGCCCATCGTCAGTACACTGTCAAGCTCAGTGGGAGCGGAACACTCTCAAAAAGGAACAGATGACACTGAGAGTCATCTCTCCGCCCCCTAGCGCACCTGTGTCTCAGCACGACACCTCCATGAGCCCTACGCCCGTAGAATCAGTAACACATCCCATGCAAGAACCCAGCGTTGTTAGTAGGCCCGAAAGGGCTGCCGGTAGACCCAAGTGGCTCCAGGGCTTCATATAATGCTGTTATTATTTGTTTGCACATATGATATGCAATTGTACATTTGTATCAAGAATTTATATTTTTTTTGTCTGTATATGTATTACGTGTATTTGAATGCCACTAAGCAGTGCACTCAGTGTATGTAACTGCGTGTTGTGGTATTGAAAAGTTAGTCGAAAACAATTTTTTTACTTAACTCATTCCTATATTCTTAGAGCACTTCAGTGGAATGGTTGGTATGGTCTTTACCTGTCGCCTTTGTGGCCGTGAGTTCGATTCTAGACCATTCCATTGAGGGGTCAGAGATGTGTATTTCTGGTGATAGAAGTTCACTTTCAACGTGGTTCGGAAGCCATGTAAAGCCATTGGTCCTGTTGCTGAATAACCACTGGTTCCATGCAACGTAAAAACACCATACAAACATATTCGTAGTGACATTTGCCCCTTTAATTTTTGCCATGTATAACTATAATCTTGAGGGGTGGGGATGTACGATATGTCTCTGTAATGCACTGCCAAGCATTACAAGAGAACTGAACAAAGAACGAACAAAAACATTAAAGATGAACTTGAACAAAAAGAAAAAAAAAGCAAACAGTGGTATCAGCAGAGCTGGTTCAGGAATCGGCTCAAAGAACGTGTTATGTTAAGACCAAAATAAATGAAATTCAATGACAAATTTGCAATGTTGATAAAGATGTACAAAACTCATGCAGAATCATTCAAGACAAAAAAAATGCTTTCGATCAGATCCACTGATGAAGAGAACACAGCAGCAAATGAAAAGAAGCAAATTATGAGTAAAATAACAGTGTCAGCTGAACAGGTTAAAACAACAATAGATGAACACTTGAGATTTCCAGATAGGAAAAACTTAGAAAAAGCAAAAACAGAGATTCAGGGAATTGATAATACATCATTAAATGAGAGGGATAGTAAATGCAAGTGAGGAATCTCGTTTTCAAAAAATAGGCTATTCGAGATCGGCTTGCCTAAATTGATTTTATGGCATTTTCTAATTGTTTTGGATGTGGGGATTCCAAAATTGCTGGGTTCCATTTTTTCCCACATTTTCAAGGTTTAGATTATAGCCCCCATTGTAAACTCAAAAATTTGTGTATTTCTTCCACTGTGGCTGCTATGTGCATGATTACAAATACTATCTCCACAATTTTTACACCAGATAATTCAGTGAATATAGTTTTAGTATATAATAATGTCTGCCATAGGGATTTAGAAAATACAAGTATATCTATATTAAAAAATTTATTAAAAACCCATAAATTTTGAAAGGAAAAAATTACCATTATTTTACTTGAAATTTGCATAAGCATAAGCTGCTGAAACTTCTTCATATGCAGTGTGTATGTTTGTACTTCTAGTATGACACATTTCTGTAGCATGTCAGGTTCCATTATAACTATTATGGCTTCAAGTTCTAGAATCAATATTGCCATATAATTTACTATGTGATATTCCACACCCCACTTAAAAGCTTTTTCTGAGTATATACCTCTGATTGCTCCACTTGAATATACACCTGTCTCTATTGCTAATTTATCCATACCACTACCTTCAAGGCTTTTTCCTGGAGCATGTGGAGCTGCCAAACATACTTGAAGTTCTCCAGGTCTCAAAATCCATGGAGACACTCCAGATTGCTGTAGTTTTATGGCTTGCTCATACATGTCCATATCCAATGTTATGATTTTTTTTTAAAGGGCCAACCACTTGGGAAGATATCTCTTGTATGAGTGATAAAGCTGTGTATAGTGTTGTCATATCTGTTGGAGGTGACTTGAAAAAAGGGGTGACCACCTCGCTGTGAACAGTATCTACTTGTTTTCCTTCTGACATAAGAATTAATGACCTAGTTGCATTCCATGTTGGCATCACATGTGTTTTTCTAAGATACGGACAAGATGTGGATGGCATTGTAGGCAATATGTTCTCTACTGAATTAGAAATATTCAACATTTGGGATTCAGTCATTTCATCTATTTTATTTGTTGCATAACAGCATAAAACCTTATTGTATGGATTGTAATCCATGTTAGGTGGATTTTCACATATGTATTGAGTTTGTTCAAACTTTATTGGTTTTAGACTTATTTTTGGTGCCTGCTTGTAATTAATTCTCAAGTGAAGTGGATTAGCTCCAACTGTTTCTGGTATACATATTGGTGAGTTAAAAGTATCAGAAGTATCACAACGAGAATTTTTTTTTTTTTAAACGTGACAATCACGGTTCCGTGGAGGATGGCCTTTCCACACGGTGTATCCTCTAAGGAGTCTGTTGTCTACTGCAAAAAATACTGGGATATCTTTCTTCACGAAGTCCAGAATATAAATGCCAATTCCTGTATCCTCTATCCATGACATGATTGCCTGAACTTTTTTTTTTTTTTTTTTTTTTTTTTTTTTTTTTTTCTAATTGTAGCATAGGTGAGTAAGTATTTGCTACATAAACTTCTGATAACAACTGGGTAAACTCTTTGCTTCTATTTTTCTGGTGTGTTGATAATGGAAGCATCACTGTTAATGGCGTCTCAGCGACTCGTTTAAAGTTTTCTTCTGATTTGTACTTCATTTGTCTTGTAGAGAGTGTATTATGAACTAGTAGCTGACTAATCATATTGATTGCTGACTGCGCATCTTCTTTTCTATGTCCTTCCAGTTCTAAGGAATGAGGCCCACACAGTAGAGCTTCTACAAACATCCTCATTATGGAGGAATTATGGGAGTTCCATTTGATAACGTCCTTGAGGATTGAGAGAGAGAGAGAGAGCAGTGAATGTAAGCGGCGCTGGGTTGTTTGTGGTTCTCGAGAATAACTGAGGGTTTGGATGCTTTGTGTAGTTGATGTGTCGTGTTTCGTGTTGGGGTTGTGTGTTTTTCTGGAGCGTGAGATGGAGCAAGCTGGAGAGAGAGAGAGAGAGAGCATGAGTGGTGAGTAGGTAGTTAAAAAATGAACTGCTTGTTTGACAACGGGGGTTGTTGGTAGGCGCGCGGGGGCTAGTCGGCGGCCGGCAGGGAGTCTAATGAGAAATCGTGAAGGACGGTCGTTTGGGCAGCGGTCTTGGCAGTGTTGTTGGTCAGTTGTGTTGTGTTTTCAGGGAGTTAGTTGAGTTATTCGTGCTGTGTGTTTGAAGGTTGTTGTGCTTGTGTGTTGGGAGGTTGTTGAGCTTGCGAGTTTCTGTTGAGTTGTGAGTTGTTATAGTTGAGGGTTGTTGTTGTTGTTGGGGAGCTATTGTGGTTTCTTGGTGTTGTTGTGAGTGGTTGGGTGTGGGCTTGTGAGGTTGTTGGTTTGGTGTTGTGGAATGGGGTTGTTGGTGAGCTGTTGTGGTTTCTTGGTGTTGTTGTTGTTGTGGCTGTAGTCCTTGGCTGTTTGTTGGGGTTGTAGTCCTTGTTTGTTTGTTGTGTTGTTAAGTTGTGGTGTTGTGGTCCTTGGTTGTTGCATTGTTGAGTTGTGGGGTTCTGGACCTTGGTTGCTTGTCACGCTGTTGTTTTGTTGTGTGGTAATGGTTCTTGGTTGTTGTCGTGTTGTTGTTGAGTTGTGTGGTTATAGCTCTTTGTTGTTGGTTGTGTGTTGGTTTGCAGTGGTTGTTGGTGTCTCAGCGACCTCGTGGAGTGGACAGCACAGCCTAGCCCTGAGTATCTGGAGAAGTACATGTGTTCTGTGTGTAAGTAAGTCAATTGTCCTTCATTGTTTCTGTAGCATGAAGAGGAAAGTGTGGCTGAGGGTGAGTTTGGCAGCCAAATTGGTTAAATTTAGACAATTTGGATCTTATTGAGTCATCATTTGTTTCTTCTTTTATTCCAGTTAGTTTTTCCTCTGTTATCTGTGACCACTTGATGTAAATCTTCTTCATCATCAGCAACACATCTGTCCAGATTGAATATACACACTTTAGGTTTTGGTAAAGTTTTAAGTCTCTTTGGTCTGCTTACTTCTAAACTTTCACTCCCTTTCTTTGGTGTACGACCTCTTCTTGGCTCAGGACTGGTTATACTAGTTGATGCTTTAACATGATCTTCCACTCTTTTAATGTGCTGTTTGTTGATCACAAGTTTTCTACAAGTTGAATGGCAACATACTTTCTTTAGATCATCTTCAGATAATGTTGACAAAATCTCAGCCAATTCCTTATACTTTGCTTCACCTAAATCTGATCGCTTTCTTGAACATACAACCATTTCACAGATATGAACTAACAAAGGTTTCTCCACCATTGGAGAACTTGTCCCCTGGCAGTTGCGGCTCGTAGCTAAAATTAGTGGAGGTGCTGCTCCAGAAAATATTTAGCCTTTGTTTTAATATTATGTGAAAGGAAACGAACAGACATAAAAAGGAAATTTATTCAAAAACCTAATTTTTACACTTCAGGCTTTATTTGGGCTGGGCTGTTCTTCAGTAAGGATACGATGTTTCTGGGATTTTACACCATATATGATAATTAAAATTGAGCACAAGCCATCACTGATCAATAATATTTTAAAATCATCCCTGGCAAATTGAAAAACACTATAAAAAATAAGAGTGACGCAAGAACACTCACCCATTCACAACAACAGCTGAGACAAGACTGCGTCGGCGGCAGTCCACGCTCTCCTTTCTGCCACGGGAAGCCCTCCCCCCTTTCTCCCCGCATTCATATAATTATGTTGTGTTTAATGTAATTTGCATGGTTCTAGTGCATTTGTATCACTGTGTGTACTGTTAAGTTCAGCACTCTGACGCAGTGATGAGTTTCTTCACATGCATGTCCATGTGTTTGTTTGTGTTATGACGTTATGTGGGGCTGGCGTCTGATAGGGGGGGCTGCCGTCTCACAGTCCCTATTGATGAGCCGCCACTGTCCCCTGGCATACTACACATACATTCATAATGTCAGTCTTGCTTAACCTGTACAGAAAGATAGTAAGTTTTGTTACATATGACAAACAACACTACGTATAACAACAATGTACAGATCATATTGGGAAATGAAAGAAAATCTAATTTTCCATTTTTTTATCGAGGTTACCCCTGAAATTTAATATAATAAGCTTAAATGTGTGGTAACAACATTACCATCGTAATTATTGGGCCTGAAAACAAATGCTTAGGCATGAAAATCAAGTCTGTAGCTGTTTTCAGGCTCAAGATATGGTAGTCTTACTATGTATAATGGCGGCCATATTAGCATCCAATATGGCCGACTTTACCATTGCAAAAAAAATGGAACCCTGTCTTTTTTAACTCAGCATACCTAAATCAATCAGAAAATGCAATAAAATCAACCTAGGCAGGCTTATCTTGAAAAATTACACCAGGATCCCCACTGTAAATCCAAAATAGAAGTAGTACATGTTCCGAGGAACGAAGATGACATGGAAGAATCCATGGATAAGTACTCTTGTTTCTGATGACGACGACCTAAAATTTGTAAAGGAAAATTATGAAAGCTACAGATGACAAATATATCCACTATATCATCAAATGCACACCACAAATACGAGAGGCTATCTGTGATACGTATGACAAGTTATATATGCTGATAGTCGTTAATTGCAGTGTGCACAACTGTTATATACCCTATCAGTGCTATAAATGTCAAGGATTTGATCAAGGTGCAACAAATTGTAGAAATAACCAAGTTTGCCCTGAATGCAGTGAAAATCACACATCAAACTATTTTAGCAGCACCAGCTTAAAATGTAAGAATTGTGAAAAGAAAGGTCATAGTGAGACTGAACATAAAACATATGATGGGAATAAGTGCATAGTATATAAAGACCAAGTGTCAAGGGCGAAAAATAATACAGACCGTTGATTTGACAAATCTTTTTCCCAGCTTGTTCCCATTTTTATATGGGGTCACCATTTTTGGATGAGTTTCCATCTATTTCTATCCTGTGCTTCTGCCTCATCAATTCCCTCTCATGTAAGTCTCCTCTCACACAGTCCTTCCATCTATCTCTTGGTCTCCCTCTTCTTCTTCTTCCTCGAATCTCCATCCCCATAGTCTGTCTCCCAGCGTGGTCCTCATCTCTCCTCAACAGATGTCCATACCATCTCAGCCTCCCCTCCTACACTTTCTTTGATACGTCCACCGCCTTAGTCGACCCCCTTATGTAGTCATTTCTGATCCTATCCTCTCTTGTCACCCCAGAAATCCACTTAAGCATTCTCATTTCTGCCACATTCATCTTCTTCTCCTCTGTTTTTCTCATGCTTGCTGTTTCTGTACCATACAGCATTGCTGTTCTTACCACCATCTTGTGAAATTTTCCTTTTAACCTAAGCGGTACTCTTTTGTCACAAAGAACTCCAGAGGCCCACTCTCCATTTAATCCAGCCTGCCTGTACCCAATGTTTTACTTCTTCTTCCTTCTTCCTCCAGTGTTAACAAAAGATCCCAAATACTTAAACTTATCAACTCTCCTTATTTGCTCTCCACCAAGCTGAATACTTTCTCTATCATCCCCCTCAGTGGTGGTACACATATATTCTGTCTTAGATCTACTTATTCTCATTCCTCTGTCCTCTAGTACTTGTCTCCATCTTTCCAATTTCACTTCCAGATCTTCCCTGCTCTCTGCGCACAGAACAATATCATCTGCATACAATATTTTCCATGGTACTGTCTCCCTTACTTCCTCTATTATAACATCATCACTATGTTAAAGATAAATGGGCTCAGAGTGGACCCATGGTGTAATCCTACTCTCACCTTAAAACCCTCTTGTCTCCCCAAAACTGCTCCTCACTCGGGTAAATACATTCCGGTACATCTCTTGTATCAATTGCATGTACTTCTCTGGCACCATCTTCTCTCTCAGACTCCTCCATACCTCTTGTCTCAGGACTCGGTCATAAGCTTTTTCAAGGTCAATGAATACCATATGTAGGTCCCTTTGTCTTTCCCCGAATTTCTCCATTAGTTGCCTCAGACAAAATATACCATCTGTTGTTCCCCTTCCCTTCATAAATCCCATCTGCTCTTTACCTATTTGTACTTCTCTCAGTCTAGCATCTGTCATCCTTTCCAGTATCTTCAAAGTCTGGGACATCAATTTAATGCCCCTATAATTACCACACTCTTGGACATCGCCTTTCCCTTTAAAAATTGGGATCAATATACTCCCACACCACTCATTTAGTATCTTTTCCTGTTTAAGAATCTTTATCATAAGATCGTACAGTATATCAACTCCTTCATCTCCTAATGCTTTCCATGCCTCCACCGGAATCATGTCTTGTCCGGTTGCCTTCCCATTCTTTATCTTCTTCAGTGCATTTAGTACCTCTTGCCTGGAAAACCTCATTACCATGCCAATGTTCACTTGCCCATCCTCTCTTATTAGTCTATTATTTTCTTCATCTAACAACTGTTCAAAATATTCTTTCCATTTCTTCACAATGTCTTCCTCCTTTCTAAGTACTACACCATCTTGATCTTTTATTTGTTTGATATGTGTGATATCTTTGGTGCTCTTATTTCTAGCCTTTGATAGCTTAATCATCTTCTTTAATCCTTCCTTTGTCCCCAGCTCATTATACACATCATCATAGGACTTTGCTTTAGCTTGGGCTACCACCTTTTTCACCACCTTGTTTTTCTCTCTGAACCTATCTCTGTCTTCCACTGACTGTGACTCTTCCCATCTTTTCTTTGCCTCCTTCTCATCGTTTACTACTTTCTCAATGTCTTCATCCCACCACCAACTCTCATTTTCTTCCCATATGATACCAGATGTCTCTCCTAGCAGCTCCTTTCCATGCCTTCTTATTACTACTGCATTTTGTGCCCACCATTCTTGAACATCTTCAAGCCCTATATCAATATCCTCCAAAACACTCCTCTTGAACTCTATCTTCTTATCCCCTTCCTTCTCTAATTTGCACCATTTAATTTTCCTTATCCCTTTAGCTTTGGTTTTTCTTTTCCTTTTTAACTTCAAATCCATACATAGCAGTTTGTGTTGGAGGGCTACATGGTCGCCTGGAAAAACTGAAGTTCTTGACCTCCACCAGCTTTATCCTTTTATACAAGAAGTAGTCTATCTGGGAGCATCTTCCCCAACTCCTATATGTTATTAGGTATTCCATTTTCTTCTTAAAGAATGTGTTTACTATTGCCATGTCGAATGACACAGCAAAGTCCACTACACTCTCTCCTTCTGGGTTTCTCTCCCCAATTCCATGGCCCTCATGCACCCGAACAATCGCTTCATTTTCACTTCCGACATGGCCAATCAAATCTGCCTTAACTATCACCCTCTCGTGTTCTTCCAGTTCTTGCATTATTCTATCAATGTCTCTCCAGAAATTTCCTTTCTCTTCTTCTGTGCAACCAACTTGTGGTGCATATGCGCCTATAATATTCAGAATCTCTCCTCCATAACATATCTTCAATCTGATGATACGGTCATTCTTTCTATGCACTTCTATCACTGAATTCTTCAGTTCACTAGACAGTACTATGCCAACTCCATTTCTACCTTGTTTATTTACTCCACTATAGTATAGCTTATATCCATCACCCAACTCTTTAGCTTTATTTCCTTTCCATCGCATTTCTTGCACACACATAACATCTACTTTCTTTTCCCCCATCAAGTCAGCCAATTCTCTACCTCTCCCAGTCATGGACCCATACTCTAAACCCAATGTGAGCTCGCTTCTTTAGCTGCACCCGCTCCTGATGCAGTAGCCCTCACCTTACCACAGAGTTAAGACTGGTTTACACCTACGCACTTTTGTGGTGCGGGCTGTTACGGTGTGGGACCGCAAGAAACCGTTACAAACCGCACTATAAACGCACCAAAAGCACGCCACCTCGCTGGCGGGGGTAGGCGAAGACTGTTAAAGCCACACGACGCCGCCCTGATTTTAAATAATTTCAAATTTTTTAGCAGCGTCTGGCGGGTTGATGAAGTCGCATGAGGCCGTATGTGGTGTGGCGTGGCCTCGCAACAAAAGAGGTAAGAACCCGCATGATTCCGTGCCACACCACATGTGGTGCGACGTCGTACCACCCTCAAGGGAGTGTTACGGCCTGATGTTACGGCGCTGAGCGGTGCCCTTATGGCGCTGTCATACAGGATTAATACATGCTGCGCACATATTGCGGGGCATGCGGCGTGTTACAGCGTCTCCGTAGGTTGATTGGATGGAAGGTTGGTGCGCATTCTGGGGAGGATAAAAGGGGCCTGACTGACCACTGGGGCATCATTCTCGCTGTGACTGCCTGACTGACCAGCCGCTCCGTGACCCAGCCTCTCTCGCCCAGCGACGCTCACCCAGCCACTCTCGCCCAGCATAGTTCACCCAGGGACGCTGACCCATGCATGCTGACCCACGCACGCTGACCCAGGGGCGTTCACCCAGCGACGTTCACCCACGTGCGCTCACCAAGGGACGTTCACCCAGCGACGTTCACCCAGTGATATCACCCATGTGCACTCACCCAGGTACGTTTACCCAGCGACGTTCACCCAGCGAGGTTCACCCACGTGCGCTCACCCAGGGACGTCTACCCAGTGACGTCTACCCACGACGTCTACCCAGCGACATCTATCCAGCCACGTTTTCCCAGCCACGTTTTCCCAGCGACGTCTACCCAGCGATGTCTACTCAGCGACGTCTACCCAGCCACGTTTTACCAGCCACGTTTTCCCAGACACGTGACATGATGCCCCTACGGAAGACCACCCCCAGGCCTACCAAGCAGTCCCAGGACAGCCAGGACAGACAGGACACTCAGGACATGCAGCCTTCTCAACTGTCGGAGACCTCTGAACACAAGGAAGAGCTGTACATTGAGCCGACCATATCCATTGTGGAATCCCAGGACATTGCAGGCCAGAGTGGTATCGTCGTGCAGCCGAAGAAATGATACCACCCCAGCAAGAGGAACATCCAAGACTACCCGTTCACCTTCACACCAGAGGATAAGGAAGTCATCGTGGAATTCATCAAGGCCCACCCTACCTTGTACGACAAGCGGGACAGGCAATGGTCGAATCCCAAGAGGAAGGAGGAACTCTGGCGTGAACTGGCAGCGAGTTTCATCGAATGCAGCTTCCAGCAAGTCCGCAAGTTCTTCAAGGCTTGCCGAACGGACTTCGGCAAGATCGAGAAGTGAGAATACAAGAGCGGGTTGGTTGCACACAACAGGACACCATGGGAGGAGGAGGTGATGACCACATGGGCATTCCTGGGAGGACACATCGCCCACGAACCCACAGTGGCCAGCAATCAGTTCTCGCCTCTATCGTCGCACAGAACCGACGCAGACGATTCCTCTACCAACATGTTGGCCCTATCAGCTGCTTCGATCCAGTGGAGGAGGCGGCTGAAGCAGAAGAGAGTGACGAACCTGCCAGAGGACCAACGGCTATCCGCCGACATGTCAGTTGACTCTACAGAAGGTCTGCAGACTCAACTGACCCAGATTATGACGAGCATTAACACTGATGCCACAAGTGCAGGACAACACGCACCGTGACATCACTGTGTTCATGCAGTACTTGACGCAGCGCTTGGAGTACGTGCCTCGAAGATACCAGAAGCCATTCTTCAAGCAAGTCACCAGGCTTTGTCATAGTTTGGAGGGGCCTGAGGAAGAGGATGCGACGACAAAAGAGGCCATGGCTCGTGGCGGTTGTTCCCACTGGACACCCCTGCGAATTGCTAAGGAGATGCAGACGAAACCTGGAACTTCGACACCTTCTGCAGTGCAACCGGTTCGGGCATCACCACACCAGTGGTTCGTGTCTCAATCCCAACCTGTGTTCTTTTATGATCCGCACCTTCAACAGCAGCCTCAGCCGCAGCAGCAGGTAGTTCATCATGTGTACACAACTCCGGCGCCAAGGCTAGGCACACCGACATTCTTCCTCAGTGGACGTTCGACACCACTGAACTTCTCTCCTCGACCTTCCACTTCTTCGATGTCGCCGTTGGTCAACAACCCCTGGTGCCAGTATTTCGACACCAAAACCTTCTGCCGCAGAGGATCCATCCACCTACGACTTGTCCATCTCCCCAGGTGATAAGGAGGACATTGACTCAGAATCAAGAGTGAATTTGTAAATAAACATATTAATTTTTTAGAATTGATTGTATTTTAGTTATTTTCGTAATATTGAATTATTTTTGTAATTTTTTTAATTAATGATTTTTCTTTTTGTAATAAATATGTTGAAATAGTGACTTGCATTTACATTTTCCTTATTGATGCTTAATTTATGTCATGACAATATATATGATATGATTGGGTGAAATGAGATTGAATAAGAAAAAGCATGGCCATAAAGAATAAGAACACGAAGAAGTATAACAGGAAATATAAAATGAAATATATATGAAATATGAAATGAATAGAACTCGGAAAATAACTTGAAATATAAAATGCAATTGAATAATGAAAGAGCATGGGCAGAAAGAATAATACCATGAAGAAATAAAACAGGAAATCTTAACATGAAATATGACAATATGATCTATGAAATAAATACAACTCGGAACATAACTTAAAGTATAAAATGAAATGTAACATGAAATAAATATGGCCATCAAATGATATAATAACATACAAGGTAAGAACAATAATATCATATTGAGAACATGATCAAATGAACATGAACACATACAAATATGATAATGAAACAGTAATTAACATTGACTGGACATAGTTATTTACAGGGGAACAATGAAAAGCCAGTAAGATACTAAAGACATATTGGCCTCAGTTGATAATATATATTTGCAGTTGAACATGTTATGGTAAAAACCAAGTCCCAGTTTCAGTTTCTTACATTCTATGCTTTTCATTTTCATTTTCTTACATTCTATGCTTTTTATGTTTTTTTTTTCTTACATTCTATGCTTTTCATGTTTGTTTTCTGATAGTCTATGTTTTTCATTTTATTTTCTGATATTCTATGTTTTTTTTGTTTATTTTCTGATATTCTATGTTTTTCATGTTTATTTTCTGATATTCTATGTTTTTCATGTTTATTTTCTTACTTTCTATGCTTTTCATGTTTGTTTAGCATAAGTATTTTTGTTATGTCCATCATTTGCTTCTCATTTGTCTCATTTTTATGAATTATGTTATTATAACTTTCATTTAATTATTTTCCAACATAATTTTTTATATGTACCAATCATCATACCAATATTATTTATTGTATTAATATTGTTATTAGGATAATACCAAAGTATGGGAGTATAAAACAATGAGAAATATATCATGATGTTTATTTACAATTATTTACATTTGTTTGGTTACGTTTTATTACAGAGTTCTTTGGGTCCTCTACCGTCAGCAGCTGGTCGTCCTCGAGGAAACACCATTCGCTCTTACCATTCCACTGCTCCTGCATCCGATGAGTATTACTGGGCCAGGTAATCTCTGACGGCCTTCGCTCGACGTGTGTAGTTTGGTCCCCTTCTTGCCATGAGTCGTTCCATGAGGTTCAGCGACTCCTACCTCCAAGTACCTGCTACGACATTATGGTGCTGGTCCTCATAGTCGACGTTTGTGCCAGCAAGTGGTAGCGTTGCAGTGCCAGGTTGTGCATGACACATGCGCACAAAGTTATCTTCTTGCACACCTGTACATCCTGTTGCATTGTCGTCCTGAAGACTCGCCATTTCATCTGCAGCAGGCCGAATGCATTTTCTACCACACGACGAGTGCGAGATAATCTGTAGTTGTATATTCGTTCAGTGGGATCTTGTGATTGGTGGGAGTAGGGCTTCATCAGCCACGTATTGAGAGCAAAGGCATCGTCGACGACTATGTGGAAGGGGATGGGTTCGTCGTCGTTGGGCAGATTTCTGTCTTGTGGGAGTCCTGCTCAGTTGTTTGCAATGGCCCTGGCCAGGTTGCACTTCTGCCAGGTTCCTCCATCCCCAGCACCTCCTTCTGCACCGACGTCGACGAACAGGAACTTGTACTTTGCATTGGAGAGGGCCATGAGGAGATGCTGTGAAACTTCTTGTAACTGAAATACAGTGATCCTCCACCTTTGGGTTTCTTGATTGCGACGTGCTTCCCATCCAGGGCTCCCACACAATTGAAGTAGTTCCACTTGGAGGAAATCGCTTTGCTACGTCATTCCATTCTTCTGGTGTCTTGGGGCACTTCATCACTTCTGGTTGTATATGTCGATAATGTCTTGGCAGACTACTGGGATAAATTGGCATATGGAACTCTTGGAGACTCTGAAGCTATATTGCAGGCTTGTATAGTCGTTCCCATTTGCCAGGTGGCGGAGAGTGTCCGCCAACTTGAGTCCCACCTCTTGTGCACGCCGCGTCTTTGTGTCCTTCTTCAACAGGGGCGTCAGCCTTTCGACCATCTCCTCAAACAATTCAGGGTAGATTCGTAGAAAGTTCTTGTGTCCTTTGCGGTCCTCCTTGTTCAGTTCTTGTAGTAACTGGTCGTAGTCCCCATGTAGTTGCCACCGTGTCAGCCACTCCCGAGCCCAAATCCGCCCTGCCCTTCCATCCTTTCTGCATGGTGCTGGTGGCTGTGGCACTCTAGTACGTCTTCTCAACCCGTCGATGACCTGGACTGCACATAGACACAGGACAGCTACAAAAAATCTCTGGGTCTCCTGGGGTGAGTGGCTGTTGAGGTCCATATTGCATGCTGGTTGGGCGTGGAATGAAGGATGTGCTTGGCAGGCCTCTATATATACACAAGGTTCATATCTGGCACGGTGTGGCACTGTGTATGTGCAACAATCGTGCAAATTTGCACGTCGTGACTCGCACGGATGTGCACGCATTCCGCAACAACACTGCAACCCACTGCTACACGGAGTAACAAAGCCGCAAGAGCGCATGGCCTGGCATAGCAACATCGACCATAACACCGCGCCAACTCCGTAACACTAAGTTAGGCACCGCAGGAACACACCATGAGGTGCCCACCACCCGGGTCCGCCCCATGACCCCCAATAACGGTAATTTTTTCTCCCCACTGCGTCAATTTTGTAATGGTTTCTTGCGGTCCCACGCTGTAACAGCCCGCAAGACGAAAGTGCGTAGGTGTAAACCTACCTTTAGGACGATGTCTTTGTGCGTCGTTTACGGAGTACGCCCTAGCATTATCTCTTTCCATATTTCGGCTCATTCCATTTTTTTGTTTTGGCACAGATTTTGACAGCCGGATGCCCTTCCTGACACCAACCCTCCCTATTTATCCGAGCTTGGGACCAGCACCCATAAGGACTTGATTGGCCCCCCGTAGGAAAAACACCAACATCATTAGAAATTTTATAAATGATCACAATCCAGCTCTGACTTAGATCCATCTGCATATAATGTGGACCTTTTCGGTTTATATCGTCTCTTGCATGTTGTTTATGGTGTATATGAGTAACCTTTTCATAAGCATTTCAGACGGGTACAAATTTTCATTTTATTCATTGTCCAAGGAGAAGGTGGTTTTACTATCAAAGGCACCTGTATATTCATATTCAGTGATTCAAACACTCTTCTAGCTCTAATTTGGAAAGGTGGTGGATGGTTATTTGTATTAAAAAAAATACATCTCTTAATTCAAATAATTTCTTTGTTGGAGTATCTCTTTCCTGAATTGTTAAAGTACTTTTCATTGTTAGTAGCTCTCTATGGAGAGAGAGAGAGACAGAGAGAGAGAGAGAGAGCGAGGAAGTTCACCATTTTCAACTTATAAAGATGATTTTGGTGATGATCTACAGGCTCCTGAGCATATCATAAGACTTCATTGTGAACGGGGTCTTACATTTTCAGCGCTGAGTCTTATGCTGGGCCATATACTTCGTTTCCATAATCAATGATAAACAGCACTGATGCTATCTATCGGCTCCCAAGTAGTGTTCGATTGTTTATTTAATTAGATTTAATACTCTTTTACATTTTGATTTTCCGTATGTTATGTGGGGTTTCCAGTTCAAGTGAGCATCGAATACTAATCCCCAAAAAATTTTCCATTTGGCCAATTGGTATAATATGGTTTTTTATTTTTATATATATTTCTTCGTCTTTTTTCCATTTTTTTATTTTTATGAAACATGATTGCTTGAATTTTAGCTATGAAAAACTTCAAGCCTACAGATGAGGCCTATTCGTCCATTTTTATTTTGCTTTCATTAATGATTCGTTCTGCATGTTTTATTTGAGATGCTGAATAATATATGGTAAAATCATTCATATACATGTTACTTTAATTCCAATAGGTAGATTATTACCGATATCATTAATTGCTAAAGTAAACAGTGTGCCAATAAGGACGCTTCCTTGTGCAACACTGTTCTCGCGTGGAAATGTTCTAGAGAGAACATCATCAAATCTCACCTGAAAACCGATTTGCAAAAAAGTTTTGCATAAACCTAGGATGTTATTTCATAAAGTTTATATATATATAATATATATATATATATATATATATATACATATATGTATATATATATATATATATATATATAGTATATATATATATATATATATATATACATATATATTTTTATATATTGCTACTTTCAAAATGCATGTTTCCCCTCTTTGAAATGTCATGTAGATTGTGTAACATTTTTTCAGATTCCTAGATAGCTTAGAATAGGATGTTTTAAAATGTGTGTTCAGATTTCGCATTACATGTTGTAAAAGAATATATATTTACGTAGAATGTAAAAAGAGAGAGATTTTCTGTCTGTTCGAAACTACGAATGTTTAACTTTTATGTCAACACTGTAAGATTAGAGGGTCTGCGAGATCCGTTTGCTTTCCTAAATCTGTCAACGCGTTTTGATAAGCAATCTCAAATCTTCATTTGTGTTTTGGAGAATCTGTCATCGTATGAGATAAGGCCTTCTGCTTCAGTCGATCGAGACGAATACATGTCTTTTTTTTAACAGACTGGTCTTGTACGTATATGTCTTTGTCAAGTCCCACGTGGGAATTGCACATTTCTTTATGAAGATTGCGTCAGATTTCGAAGCTACTGGAAGCATTCGTGCCAAATACGTTTTTTGTCACCTCAGTCCAGTTTTCGCAAGGGAAGAAGATTTCATTAGATCATAGAACCTCGAGACGTTTAGATCGCTCTCTCTCTCTCTCTCCTCTCAGGCTCTCCTCTCTTCTCTCTCTCTCTTCTCTCTCTCTCTCTCGTCCTTCTCTCTCTCTACATCATTGAGATTATATTAACGTAACGTAAATTGGTCACTTGTAACTTAGAATTTCATATTTGATATTTCTTAGAGTTTATTTAGTGTTATTTGTTTCTTTTGTGGAATCTGAACAAACATTATTTCGTAACGGCGCCTGGTTTTTGTGAAAGTGTGATATACAAGCTGCAGCAAGAGAAAGAAAGAAGTTGGTATACCAAAAAGGTAAAGTGTTATATTTTTATTAGTTGCAACTAATAATGGATAAGGAGTGTGGTTAACTAATAATTGATAGGAACTGAGGTTAACTAATAACAGGTGGTTATGAAGGTTTGGTAAAAACTGTTGGTTATAATGTTTTGAGTGAAAAAGATTTACACTTTTACACATTGCTGATTTTTCTGTGTGTGTGTGTTTGTTCCACTGTTTGTGCACTTGTTCATTTTCTTATTGAAGTGTGTCTTTTTATTTTATATTTTCATTTACATTCACAGTTTAATTGACTTAGTTATTTTCATTGCTTAATCATTGCACATTTAATTAAATTTAACATTTGTGAATTAATTTGCATTTACTTAGAATTCTTTTCAAGTTTTGTTGTTGCTTAGCACTTGTGAATTAATTTCAAATTTTCAATTATTGCCTAACACTTTTGAATTTCAATTGAATTAATTTTCTTGAATTTTGTGGTAAATTAATTTTGATTTAATCTTACTTCATTTGATTCAAGAATTAATTAAACTTTACTTTGTTTTCAAGTAACAGTAATTTTCCATGATATTGTGAATTTTACTTATAAATTTTGAATTTAATAAATTTTTTTATTTAAAATTTTTTTAAGTATTTCTTTTATAACCAGTATATTTTATTTTGATTATATTGATGATAGGTAGAAACATAGAGTGGTAATTGATTTGCTTTCCTTCAATTTACTTGAAGTGGCTTAGAACCAGGGAAGTACTTAGACTTCTGAAATCAGGGAAATACTTAAACTTTTAAGGTTGCTGATGGAGTGATGCCCTTTGATTAATTTAATTACGTACTTACAAGATTACCTCACACCTGTTTTGATGAACTTAGTCTGATTTTCTGCAATGCTGGTAAGTGTTAAGGGATCACTGTTGCCTTTAGAGCATTCAGTCGTTTAAACGTGTTATGAGGGTTCAGGTGTCTGGCTTTTGGTGAGGTAATGATTGATAAATGGTAACCAGATACTTGACACTTCGTAACAATATATATATATATATATATATATATATATATATATTATATATATATATATATATATACATATATATACTATATATATATATATATATTATATATATATATATATATAGATATATATATAATCTTATATATATATATATATCTATAATATATTAATATATATATATATATATATTATATATATATATATATATATATAATATATATATATAGCATAACTTCAGGTAGTATCGTATGCCTTTTCAATGTACAAAAAAAAAAAAAAAAAAAGGCAGCTACAGTAATTTGTTTTCGTTCAAAACCTCTACATACTTATATGGTCTTCTAAATTAGAAAGAATCTGATGTAAATCTGTTACATTGTGACCTGAAAAATATTCATCAAAAGGTTACTCATGCACACCAATACGCCACAAACAACATGCAGGAGACGATATCAACCGAAAAGGTGCACATTATACGCAATATATGCAGATGGATCTAAGTCAGAGCTGGATTGTGCTCATTTATAAAATTTCTGAACTGAGTTGGAGTCAAAATTCTATTCTCTCGAATGTGCCATGTTAATCGAGCATTTACCATTTTCTCAAATGAAATCAATTTCGAAGCCAAAAATGCTTACATACTGTAATAAGTATGACTCTGCCAGAGGTGCTAAGTGGCAGATCATCTCAAAACAAAATTGTCACCCGAGGAGCAGATTTATTGCTGATCGAGAGAGCATATTCAAACTCTTCCATATTAAATTTTCTATCACAATATAATGTATCATCTATTGTTTCTAAATTTCTTGTTATTAATTCTATATTATTTTTCTTTGCACGGAAGTGTTCATCTAATTTTTTATCATTACTTACAATGGCTAACTTTTTTCCCTATTATATTACTTATTTCTTTTGGATCAAGCATATTCTTTTCCCACCTGTTAACATGGCATGTCTAGGTGGTTTAACATGGGTACCATTTATTTGCCCGAATTTTTTCCATATTTTTTGTATGGGAGTATTATTAGAGAGATCTGATACATATTTCCTCCATGAAATGATTCTTCCTTTAATTACTTCCTTTTTAGATTTTGCAGGTATTATGTTGTATAGAGGTTTGAATGTATCGATTTCAAGTAATAATATTGTCATTTTTTGTAAAGTTCATTCTAACAATGGTATTGTTTTATTTATTTTACTGAATTTTCTATTCAAATGATCTAATCGTCTCCCTATTGGGTGTTTTATATTTATTAATAATTTTGTTAGCTCATCGGACCACCATGAGACTTTGTTTTGTTGGATTGGGTTTTGATTTTGGTATTGCTTCATCAGCAGCATTTTTCATGAAATCAACGAGAAATTTATTAGCTTCATTATGGTGTTTTAAACGTTCAATGGTGGGATATTATTTCTAGTGTACATTTCAAATCGCTCCCAATCTGCTTTATAAATGTAATAGTGACAGACGTGCTTTGCAGGATTGATCTGTAATAAGGAAATTAATATTGGGAAATGATCACTGGTATGCAAGTCATCAACTGTGTTCTAATCTAATTTGTCAACTATACTTGTTGCATAGGCTATATGTGCTAATTTCTCATCAGTTATGCAGCTAATGTCGTTTGAATACATGAATTCTTCTATTTTACTCCCTGCTCTTTTTGAGTTTGTACAATTACAGTCCCCCATCGGGTTGTAAGCATTAAACTCGCCTACTATTTAAGTAGGTTCCTTAGTATTGTTACGTAAATCTTGAAGTTTATCAATGCCATCATTTTTATTAGGTTGGTTGTATAAATCATAAAATACATAATTATAATTTGTTATTTGAATTTTAATACTTGGTATTTGCAAGTCAGTAAAAGTTTACAGGTATTCTTTCATAACATATTTGTTATGCACATATTTAGCAGTACCTAGACTTAATTCTTCCTCTGTAGATGTGGTATGTTTGCCTATCGTTGATATTGTTTTGTTGACTTGTAAACATCTGGAGACCATTTATGTTCCATTTGTATAATGTAATTATTGAAAATATTACGTTGGGTGCCCAAGTGTTAGTTTCTTGTTGTGGATTATCAATTTGTATTTTTTCATATAAATTTTATTTACGACCTATTTGTTTTTCCCTTTAAGACACTATATAGGTGCCCAATGCACATACAGCCTTTTTCGTGAGTGTCCAGACTAGTAGTTTCTTTATTTCTGTTTCTTGTCAAATTTCATACAGTGCTTGTTGAACTGTCTTTCTTATGCTTCTATTTTTGTTGCACAATTCAGTGAAACAGTCATCACATACACATGCATTTTTTGCGACTCGTTATTTTTCGTTTACTCCTGATGCACCCATTACTGGTGGTGGTGTGATGGCCTCTTCTCCTGTCACATAATCATTCGTGTCATTGGTTTGTTCCCTTGAGATTTTTCTATTAGGTTTTTGTTAATCTTATCTATTTCCATTTTTGTTTCATTTTTAAATCTTATTATAGTAGAAAATGCTCGTTTTCTAGCGGGATCATACATTCCTCTGACTTTTAATTCTAATTTGGCTTCTTTTAGGGGCCTTCCTGTTCTCTTCTGAAGTCATTTTAATTCTGTATTGTATACGTAATGCAGACAGTCCTTAGGCCTTGCATGGTGATTTTGGTTATAGTTCACGCATTTCGGTTCACCGTACCTCCACAGTGTGGTATGTTTGTCAGAGACACAATGCGCACATATAGACGTATTCCAACAATTTTTCCTTTTATGTCTATACTTGCTGCAGTTTTGGCATTGCAGTGGTATTACAACACGTCCTTAGTTCTCTGCTTTGGCCCTTGATTTTGATTCTTAAGGGCAATTCATCGCCTCTATATTTTAACTTTGCCATTCTTAGTGTTTTTTCCATTACTCCGTCTACTAGTTATGTTGTATATTTCGCAATCTTGTACATTGTTGCACTTTTTTTTAAGGGAATCCAGCAATATATTCTTTTCTATTGGTTCTCCATCATTATCAGATTCTCGAGTACCCTGTCCACTATTCATATTGTCATGTTTTTATGTATCTTTATATTATCAATGCATTTTTTTTATAGTTTATCAATATTTTGTATAGTTATATAATTTTCTGATTTTTTTTGTAGTTTCTATCAATCACATCTGGTCTTTTATCTGTCTGAATGACATTGCAATAGTTGAATATCGATTCAATCGGAAGCTTTCTAATTTCAAAGCCGATAATAGCCAGACATTTTCTTCTCATTTTCTAAGGAAAGAATCTTGACCACTTTCCACTCCCAAAGAAGGAGTCGAAGCAAGTCAAGGTTTGGTCAATATATACTTGCCTTTTTTTCTTTTCTTTTATCTGTACAAGAGCATACTACGGTTCCAGTGTAATTACATCAAGATTTTTATTTTATTTTTCTAGGGAAGGGTTGGTTGTCAGAGGAGGTTCCAGCGGTTGTCAAGTGTGCCGAGTCGCCGCTACCATTGAAATTCCTAACATAAATGTTACAGCTTGCTAATCAGTCACAGTGGTCAATTTCTGTCCAAGAGGGAATTCTCGCCACCTTTGGACTTCCTTTACAACAGCAGCAGGTTCTTGCTCCTTCGCTGAATAAGAGCGTTTAGAAGGCGTCTTGCAGAAGAATGCAACACGATGCCAATGTTGTGACAGCGTAGCTGTAAAACTTGTAATTGAGGCATTAGCTTCCATTTTGGAAGGCTATATCACTGGTGACAGCCATATGGATGCGTGGCAGTTTTTTTTATTTTTAATTTTTTTTTTAGGGATGAAATCACTTCTGATATCCTAGCTACCATAAGACTCTCCATGAGAAGTTCTCAGTCCATAATGAATATCATATGAACACGAGTAGCTTTATCAGCAAGCCGGGATAGAGTGACAGCTTCAAATTGACAAGTCTTATACCAAGTGCTTCAACATAGCAGAAAATATCCTATGGTTCCTCCTACTCGCTCTTAGTAGTGGCTAGCAGGCGACAGGCAGAGAGAGTGTTGGTTGGTTTAATGTCAGCACATTCTAGAATACTGACGGTATCTTCAAATGTTGTGCAGTCAGATATAAAAGGGTAGACTTTTGGATATACATTGTTAATTAGGATGCTGAGCTTTAATATTAGATAGATACTCAGAAT